>NC_142285.1:39648510-39950296 GCF_965620075.1 Prunus avium
TAAAATTCCTTGTTCTGTAAGTGAAATTCACAACCCTATTGTATTATCATCCCTTGGGGAAGTAAGATTTTACTAATAAGAAAGTGATTAGTACTCTGTTAATTATTGCTTATTTGTGATGTTTGTTTAGTGTATTAGGTCAACCAGTCAAAAGGCTTAAACAGATTTTGGTTCTTAACTACTTCACTAATCACAGGTCTTTATTGATCTAACACTAATCAAATCATAATCGGGCCCCATGATAAAGCTGCACCCTTATACAGTTGGTTACAGTTGTAGCACATTTGCCCAAAACCCTTTTAGAAGCCATTGAAGCCAATTTCTAATGCTTGATGCTTGCAATGAGTGACAAGTCCTTGCTGGCGATGGCCGGCCATTCTGCCATAAATATCTTTTGGTTTTATTTTATACCACGATTCAGTCAAATGATAACGGAGTGGTGTTTTGCTTCTGCGTGAAGGTTTGAAAATTTGATGTACTTTACTATCCAGATTTGTGATTTCTATGGCCCCCCCCCCCCCACACACGATTCCTATCTCCCTTTCGGTCTCTCTAACAATTTCCGTTTCATTTCCTTGACAGGATTGCTTTTCTACACTGCGAATTTGAATCACACATTTAAGCGATAATTCATTTAAATAAAGATTCGAATTTAAACATCTTATGTTACCAGACTGTGCGAGAGACTCACTTGCAGTGGTATGTTATTTGAACTGATTGCCTTCACTTTAGTGAAAGGTGAAAGATATCAGTACCTTACAAAAAATGGAGTTGTAAAAAGCTTGCCTCCTCCAGTGGGTTTAAATTTAGACCCACCAGCTTTCATATTATAAGTTAACCAGCTTGTCTAGTTCATAATCACCCTCGTGTTTGTACAGTTTTGAATTAGAGAAGGCCGGCCTCCAATTATAAACAAACCATGCCATGCCGCCATGCCTTGTTTTACAAGATCCAAGGCACCTTTTTTTTCCCCCTTCATGATTAACACAGTGAAAGGGCTTAATTTTATTACTTTGTTTGACCAAACCAATCATCAAACAAAAGCAAACAAAACAATTTAGGTAACCAACTTCTTTAACATATGCAGTAGGGTTTTGTTCTAGCATTGGATGCTGTGATAGCAGAGGTGAAATTTGTGTTTTGCTCATTTGAAAAAGATTTAAAAACTTAAACCTCGTGTTTTATCTAATTAGCTGTATGTTTGCAAGGGGCTTGTAACTCAAGTAGTTCATTTATTATTCTTGTACCGAGGTCTTATGTTTGAATCCTCCCTCTCTCTATATCGCTTGTTTTAAAATTAACAACACGAGTAACACCATATGGATCGACAACTTTATTCATACAAAAATAAAGCCTAAATTGAGATGTAGAGGAGGTCATAACATAAACCAGACACTTGATAGAGGGGAGACCTTGGTGCTTTAATTTGATTCTTTTTAGGGGAAAGCCTTAATATGCTCTCTGAAGTGCAGTTGAGTGTACCCAGCAACCAACCAAACCAATCAAGGAACATGGAATTAGAGGGGTTCTCCGCACATGGTGGGTTCAAACACCTTCTTGAAGAAAATATTATAAAAAAGATACAAGGAAATATAGTATGGAAAAAAAACCTTTGGCAGACGAGTTCCAAGCCACCAAAAAAAAGAAAAAGAAAAAGGAGAGACAGTGACGTTCCTACAGTTTATATTTGATTTATTAGAGATGAAGCCTTTCTTTCCGGCCGTCAATCACGTTCTGATGGGTCCAACTTGGGCCGGATCAGCTCCAGCATTTGTTTATATTTCTTTTCCCCTTGATGACACTTAAGAATTATGATTAACGACATCCAATCTTTGCTTCAAACACACAACATACTAATGCTTTGCTTATTACAATCATTAAAAAAAAAATCAAATACATGAAGAAAAATCTTAGTAGTCTAATTTAAAGTGTGTTTCTCTAATCCTATAATCCACGGAGACTCGAAAACAACAAATATTAAATAATATCACGAGTGATGAGCCAAAATGAGCATGATATTGGTTTGATTTGTGTTTAAAAAAAAGAAAAAAAAGAGAAGTAGATAATGGAGGGAGGTTCACACTTCATATTCATTCACGTTGATGCCGTCTGTGATGCATTTGTTCAGTTCACCATTATTAGTGGCGTGCTACTTGCTAATCATGGTGCTTGATATGCCTTAATCCTCAATAATATAATTTAGCGTTAATGATGAATATACAAGAATTTATGTATTTAAGTTTGTAACTGAAGGGCCGCACCATTTCTTGCCAAGTTCAAGTAGTAGTTTGGAGTATTTACTTACTTAGGCAAGGTCCTCGGTTCGCTTCTTAGCATTTGTGTAGTGTGTGTGTTTAGTATACTATTACCCCTCTTAATAGGAAATGTCTTAACAAAAGAAAAGTTTGTAACTGAAGGATTGTTATATTTATTTGATGCAAAAGAAAAGCTCTTACGTTTCCAGGTTAAATCATATCTGTACTGTTTGACACAGAAGTAAACCGTATGGGACCATAGGTGTTAACCCAGCACATAATCCAGCAACTCAAAGCAGGAGAGAGAAAGAGGGCTTGTGGAGCACATTCGCCTTAGTAAAGCTCGCTAAGGCCATGCCTACGAGATGTGATATATGATTGGGCATGAATCATGATTAGGTGAGTTGTTATAAACATCAAATTAGAGATGGGTTGCTGTATGTGTCGTCCCAATGAGCGTTTCTTTTTGGGTTTGTTTTGATATTATTGGGCCTATCTTTAACCACCCCGAAAAATAAAAGAAGAAGAAGAATTGTAATGTCTTCATTTTATATAGATAGAAATAAGATTGAGAAACAAAACTTGTTCTCCCTTCTTGTTCAATCTTTAACTTGAAAAAATGAGGAAGAGAACAGGTAAAATGGGTACCACAGACTATATAATTTTCAATTATGTACCCTACAAGAATGCAGTCAAGGATCTGAATTATATAAATGTTGTACAGAAAATAAACCAGAGAAGAAAAGAGGAGGAAGAAGAAGAGGAAAAGACCAAACTAAGATGTACAAAAGTATCACTTTGTTTCAAGTTGTCCCCTACACAATTGCATCTCCAAAACCAGAACCAGAATGATAACCATGTGGGTTAGCTGCTCACAGTGGCAAGGATAGTTGGGGGAGAAATTAAAATAGCGAGTTGACATTGAAACCTCCCCAAGATCAAGGATCAAGCGGCAACATAGAACTTGAGTCAGAAATTAAAAACAGATGGTAACTTCGAATAAAAATACACAAGTGAAGGATGCTCAAATAAACTGACGACAAGGTCAAACGAACTACATGTCGTAATTGATAGCTGATTTATTTATCTAGTCCATGATATATCTGTAGGATCAGCAATTCTTCAGATGAGTTTGTGCAGACTGCGAGGGATTACTTCCATTTCTTGAACTTGCCCCCACCATGCTTGCCAAATTTGCCCTTATGCTTCCCAAATTTCCCCTGCTTGAACTTGCCATGCTTGCCCCCGCCGTGTGATGAAAAGTGAGAACCGTGGCCAACATTGTGAGCACCATGACCCCCATAACCACCACCATAACCACCACCATAACCGCCAGGAATGCCAGGAGTGTGGTGAGATGATCCGTGAGTAAGATGTTGAGCACCATAAGCAGCTACAGCAGCAGCTGCACCACCAGCCAGCAATCCCCCTACGCCGTGGTGCCCTGAAGATCAAATAACACAACACAACCACTTAACAAATCACACTTGCACACGAACACATGCACAGCAGCTATAATTTTAACATTACCAAGCCATAAATATATATATAACTTGAGACTTGAGAGAACAGCTCCTCATCCTCAAGCTAAGCAAACTCCATATGAGCACATGGAAATTGATTAATTAAGATCATTCCGACATTAAAAGAACGATTCTTTGAATAAATTTGCAGCAACATATGCAGTAAGTAACACCGTGAAAACCAATTCCGGGTAAGTTGGTGCCGGATTTTCTTTTTCTTTTGCAGATGACACCATATCACGAATTAAGAAGACTTGTTCTAATCTTCTAAGAAACCAAATAAAAACTTTCGGCTTTCCTACTTGATGCATCATAATTCATAAAGGGTTTTGTCATCCAATGGTGACATCATTTTACTTTATTTTGGACGATAAATCAAAACATGAACTAGGAACAAGAGAATCTCCTAAAGAGAAAAAATTAGAATCGAAGTACAATCAGGCACAAAATTCAGCCATGATTTGAGTGAGGGATCCATTTAGTCACAATAAATTCAGGCATAATAATCTTAATTATGAAACCCTAAAATTGTAGGGTCAACGCCAACCTAACACATAGTTTTCAAGTTCATGAACATGGACAATTTGGGAATGAATGAATTTACCAGATGAGCCTTGATGGCCAGCAGGAGGATATCCAGCCGGTGGGTAGCCTTGTTGTGGCGGGTAACCCTGCTGCGGTGGATAGCCCTGTGGAGGGTATCCCTGCTGCGGCGGGTAGCCCTGTGGAGGGTAGCCCTGCTGCGGTGGGTAACCCTGCTGCGGCGGGTAGCCCTGCTGAGGTGGGTAGCCGTGTTGACCCCCATGTCCAGGTACAAGGTGACTAAAAAGCCCTCTGTCAGCTTCATCTTCCTGATGCTTATCCTTGCCACCGCCCATGTTTTGTTTGTTGTTGTTTCAGTTGAAAACTTGAGAGCAAATAATAAAGGATGCAGATATGAGGCAGTAGGAGGCGCGCCTTTTTTATAATGAAAAATATCGTTTTTATTTCCCTATATTTATGGACGCGGTTGGTCTCTCTCTCCCATTATGACTTAGTGCTCAAGAATCTATCAATTGATTGGACGCGGCGAATATCAGTTGGACGCGTCCAGGACGCTTCTTGGGCCGGCTTTATGGTCTTCACATTCATTCTTCTAGACACCCAGCAATTTAGTCAGAACACCCAGATACCAGAAACAAATACCCCTTCGCTCTTGTTCGGTTTATGTTTTTTGGGTTTCATTTCCGAATCAAGTTTCAAAAGGTTCACGAACCCATTTCTATATTTCTATTGCTATTCTTTTTTTTTTTTTGGTCTGAACCATTAAGGTGGTCCTGGATGGGCCCCAACTAATTTCTATTGATATTCTTTATAGCTGCAACAACCACCCAACAATTTAATCAGCACATCCTACGCAACCTTTTTGTTTAGGTTTGAAAATTCAAGTGATATTTTAACTATTCTAATATACAGGTAAGTAGATCGAATTCGAGTACAAAGAAACTAACCACACATGCCATGCCACCATAACCCCTTGTGTTAAAAAATAAAAAACAAAACCTGACACACTGTTAAATTAAATTAATTAGCATAATTCAACGATTAAGATATAGAATGACTCGTATCTTGTTAGCCAGTGATGTATTCCGTTCCAATTATTATCAATTAAAATTTCTATCTTTTCGAGGAAAAAAAAAAACCAAAAGTTATTTTATTATTACTGATCCAAAACTCAATTAAAGCTGAGAATACATCAAATTCTTAATCTTATTCTTAACAGATGAAACACACCACACACGTCAATATGCCAAAAGACTGTCACATATTTTTTATTTTTCACACTCGATAATACTTTTACTCGAAAGAAGCCCCTGTCTGTTTAGTCTTCTTCTTAGCCAGAAATCTCAACGGCCTTAACATCAGGCTTCTTCACCTCCTCTTTGGGCACAGTCACAGTCAGCACCCCGTTCTCCAAACTAGCCTTCACCTGCTCCACCTTCGCGTTCTCAGGCAGCCTGAACCGCCTCAGGAACTTGCCGCTGCTCCTCTCCACCCTGTGCCACTTGTCATTCTTCTCCTCCTTCTCTCTGCTCCTCTCTCCGCTGATCTGCAGCACCCTTCCTTCCTCCACCTCCACTTTCACCTCCTCCTTCTTCAGCCCCGGAAGGTCCGCCTTGAACACGTGCGCCTCCGGCGTCTCTTTCCAGTCGATCCTTGTGTTCGCCACCGCCGCCGTCTCGCTCGCCAGCTCCGACCGCGGACCTGACGAGACCGCGTTGGTACCGCCGCTGATCAACGGGAAATCCTGGAATGGATCCCAGACGTCGAGAGAGAATGGGTCGAAGACGTTAGTCCTTCGGCCGCCGAAGATGCTTGGAATCAGAGACATTGTGAATGTGTGAGTGAAAAGTGTTTGATTTGTTGGCTAATTGAACTCGTTTGAATTGCTTTGGCCAATTGCTCTTCTGTGTTGGTTCGTTGGGAGGGAATATGAGGTATTTATACCGAGAAGACGGGCATTTTCGTAATTGTGCTACTGTCCCTTCCTGATGTTTCAGGAGGATGGAGTGGAGGGAGCGAAGAGAAGTGTCTGGTGTTTTCTCTAGAGGGGGAGAGGTTTCCAGAGAGACAGAGAGAGAGAGAGAGCGCACTCGATTATGACAAGTGGCATAAGATCGACGTACGTGCAAATATAGGGGCTATTGTGACTTTTTACTTGTGGACTGTTGTGGAATAAGGGTCCAGCCCATATTCAAGAAAGAAGGAGGCTAAAGCCCAACAAACGAAAGCACCAAGAGAGAAAGAAGCCCAATAGCTATAACCACTTCCCATATAAGACTGATGACGTTGTTTTCAATTTATTATAACGAAGGAAAATTGGTAACGCAATTCCTCAACCCGTTTATACACGGGTGTTTGAATTCTTATTCTTATCCACAAGTTAAGTCGCCGAGAAAAATATCATACTTTGAATTCAAACCCTCCACTGACCAATCACAAAGGCTTATGGTGTGGGTTGCCTGTGTTGACCAGTCATATAAATCTCACAATAAAGAAAAATATATTGTCTATAAGAACTCAACAAGTAGCAAAGTATTAACAATCTCAGAATCAGAAGCCAAGCAAACACAGTCAGTGATTCTGAATTCTAATGGAGCAAAGCAGAGGCCTGAGATTGATACTTCTCCCACTGCCATTTCAAGGCCATATAAACCCCATGCTAGAACTGGGCAACCTTCTTCACTCCAAAGGCTTTTCCATAACCATCGTCCACACCAAGTTCAACTCTCTCAACCCTTCAAGCCACCCACACTTCACCTTCCACTCAATCCCTGTCGACGTATCTGAATCTGAGGCCTCCATAAAGGAAGCTGGCCGTCTTCTTTCTCTTATAGACGCTAAATGTGTTGAGCCTTTCAGGGAATGCTTGGCTACCTTGTTATCCGATGCGGAGGACCCTGTTGCTTGCTTGATCTCAGATTCTCACCTTCACTTCACTCCATCAGTTGCAGAGAGCTTTGAGCTCCCAAGGATTCTGTTAAGGACTGGGGGCGCCGCTTCCTTGGCTGTTTTTGCTGCTTTTCCACTTTTGAAGGAAAAGGGTTACCTCCCAATACAAGGTACGAGTTCAAAGTTTCTTTCTTTCTTTCTTGGTTTTCTTTGTTCGTTGCAATTTGCCTGTATATATCAAGACAACAAAATTAATGTTTAAAATTGCTTGCACTTATAAATTCGGTTTCTGTTTTTGACATTGATTAGATTCTCGACTAGAAGAGCCAGTGACAGAGCTGTCACCATTCAAAGTTAAAGACCTGCCCAGAATGGACACTTGTGACCCTGAGCTTATTTACCAACTGATAAATGAACCTAAGGCCTCATCTGGACTCATTTTCAACACTTTCGAAGACCTTGAACAACATGCACTTGCCACACTTCGCCAAGATTCTTACCCCAATATTCCAATTTTCCCAATAGGCCCATTTCACAAGTGTGACTCTGCAGCATCCTCTTCTTCAATTGGCTTATTAACAGAAGACCAGAGTTGCATTTCATGGCTAAACACTCAAGCACCGAAATCTGTTGTGTATGTTAGCTTTGGGAGCCTTGCTACAGTAAAAGAAGCTCAGTTTTTGGAGATAGCTTGGGGACTAGCCAACAGCAACCACCCATTCTTGTGGGTGGTTCGACCCGGATTAGTCCATGGATCAGAACCATTGCCTGATGGGTTTCTTGAGAGTTTGAATGGGAGGGGCCATATTGTGAAATGGGCTCCACAGAAACAAGTACTGGCTCATCCAGCAGTTGGAGCCTTTTGGACTCACAATGGTTGGAATTCTACATTGGAGAGTGTTTGTGAGGGGGTCCCTATGATTTGCATGCCATGTGTCAGTGATCAAATGGCCAATGCAAGATATGTGAGCCATGTTTGGAAGGTTGGGGTGCAGATAGAGCATGGGATTGAGAGAGCAGAGATTGAAAGAACCATTAATTTGTTAATGGTGGAGAAAGAAGGGGAAGAGATCAGAGACAGAGCATTGAAGTTGATGGAGAAGGCAAATCTTTGCCTCAAAGAAGGTGGCTCTTCGTCCCAATCTTTGGATGGATTGATTAAACATATTTTATCAATAAAATCCTTTGCTTTTGGAAAGCAGAGTGAGTGATCCCTTGTTTTTGAAACCCCTTCAATTAAATCATGAATTTGTTTGTATGTGTCCTTGTATTACAAAACCAGAAGCGAACAGCAAACAGATTAAAGTGAGGTAATGATGGATGAAGCATTTGATTGTGGAACTTTTATTACCTCTGTATGCACATGGAAACATACATCACACGCAAGAGCAGATCAAAGAGAGGTGGTGATGGATGAAGACATTCATTTGCTAAATTTATAATGTAAGGCACAAAGGGTTTCAACTTGAGAGACAGAACTTGATCAACTTGCAGCTAGAAGGATCAATAATGATCCAAAACGGCATTTCCCTCCAAAACAACTACCTACGCATTTCTACGGTTTCCAATTGAAGCATGCAAGGAAAAACCAGATCAGTTTGCAAACAGAAATCCGGGACTACTTCAACATGAAAGGAAAAACCATATCATTTTGCAAACACATCGTTTAGTACATGAGTTATAGGTAACAATTTTTATTTTTGTTCACCCTATGGCATAGGTATATTACATACTCTTGTAGATATATATATATATATATATATATATATTTTTCATACTCTTGTAGAAATCTTATGGTGTAGGTATTTTGTTCTATTGCCTATTGCATAGGTATATATGTATTTTTTTTCATATTTTCGACAGTGTATAATAGTATTTTATGTACAATTTTTTTATAGGTAACTTACAATTTTTATTTGTCTATTTTTGTATCTAACTTATAGGTAGTCTTCTAATTTATCGTCATAACTTATATTCAGTCTTTTAATTTAGGTTCCTACGGCCATCTCCAACCCAAGGACTTAAACCCAAAATATCCCCCAAAACCTCTCCCAACCCAACAAAATGAAGGACCCAAAATTTGGGAAAACCCAAATTTGGACCCAAATACCAGTCCACTTATTGCCTGGACCCAAATCTTTTGTGGAGCCCACCTGCATCTCAAACCCACCCAATGTGCAAAGATTCTAACGTGGGCCCCACCTCCAAATTTGCAGCTGCCTTTTGTCTTCTCTTTTTTTTTTTTGGGTGAAAACCAAGGTATCCCCCGCGCGATTGCGGGGACTAACCCTCGAGGTACTATCGGCCGCAAAGCGTGGACCTCTCCCAACAAAGTCTGCTCTATTCGCAAGCGCCTGGGATCGAACCCAGGACCTCTTGTTTAAAGGATCCAAGCCCCTTCCACTTGGACCAACTCTTGTTGGTCTTTTGTCTTCTCTTTGCACCACTTGAATAATGTTGTTTTTTATTATTATTTTTATTTTATATGTATATATAACTTAAATCAACGATGGGGATTAAATCTATGCTATTTTAACGGTAAAAAAAAAGATCCAACGGTTGAAATTTAAATCCAACGGTCAAAATAATATTTTAAATTAATCTAGATCAGATCCAACCCCAAAACTCACTCCAAACTCTATAAATACCCATCCATTTCTCAAATAATCTTTTTTAGGTCAAATTGTTCAAAAAATTAAATTATGACGTTATTTAAAAAGATTAATGAAGAAAATTTTTCCATTAAAAAAAAAAAATTAGACTTAAACCATTCTTAAACAATTTAATAAAGTTGCGGACTTAAAATTTGAGTCCGAAGGGTTGGGAGAAAAAACGATTTAAGTCCGGGCAAAACCCAAATAGTCACTTTTTGGAGGGGGGAAATTTGGGTTTAACCTCTCATGGGTTGGAAAAGGCCTAACTTATAGGTAACATGATTTATTACTAAGTGTTTTTTTGTTGCTAATAATAACACTATTTACCTGTATGTCAGGTATATAATTTCATGTGGGTGCTTGTCTGATCAATTGGTATAATATGTGGGTCTTTACTTTTCATTGATTAAATTGTATTTTATCCATATATTAGGTAAATATTATCAAAGAAAGAATACAAAATTTAAATTAAGAAATTCAATTACAAAGAAATAATGCATTAAATTTAGATTTTAAATGTGTTTTCCTTATTTACCTCAAAGGGTAAAATCGTCACAATAAAAAAAGTAATAAATGTAAAGGACCTAAATCTAAAACAAAAAATACATAAACAGCTAATCATTTTAGACCCAGATCTAAGAAGCCATTTTCGTAATCTAGAGACTTTTTACTTGTTGAGGCTTTAGGGATATAGCGATACAGCAAGAGGAGAAATCGAACCTAAAGACATGAAATACGAGCTCTAACCATTTGAGCTATAAGAAATAGAACCATTATAGAGTGATTGGTATATGTATAGGAAATAGAAAATGTAGGGATCTATATTGGACAAGCCCTTTAATTTATTATAACGAAAGAGAATTGATAACGCAATTCCTCAACCAGCTTCAAGCCGGTGGACTAAGCCAACTTCTATTCTTCCACCTCGGTGACTTAGGTGTTAGCAAACATTGCCATCTGTGGGTGACTAATTAAATAATGTTACATACAGTGATTGTATGTTTATACACGGGTGTTCACTGTATGTTCATACACGGGTGTTGCTATATATATTCCAGTGCTCTGCTAATTCTCTCATTTTAGTCTTCTTATTCTTACCTGCAAGTTAAGTCGTGAGGTCGGTGCCCGAGAAAAAGATCATACTTTGAATTCAAACCCTCCACTGACCAATCACAAAGGCTTATGGTGTGGGTTGCCTGTGTTGACCAGTCATATAAATCTCACAATAAAGAAAAATATATTGTCTATAAGAACTCAACAAGTAGCAAAGTATTAACAATCTCAGAATCAGAAGCCAAGCAAACACAGTCAGTGATTCTGAATTCTAATGGAGCAAAGTAGAGGCCTGAGATTGATACTTCTCCCACTGCCATTTCAAGGCCATATAAACCCCATGCTAGAACTGGGCAACCTTCTTCACTCCAAAGGCTTTTCCATAACCATCGTCCACACCAAGTTCAACTCTCTCAACCCTTCAAGCCACCCACACTTCACCTTCCACTCAATCCCTGTCGACTTATCTGAATCTGAGGCCTCCAAAAAGGATGCTGGCCGTCTTCTTTCTATTATAAACGCTAAATGTGTTGAGCCTTTCAGGGAATGCTTGGCTACCTTGTTATCCGATGCAGAGGAGGACCCTGTTGCTTGCTTGATCTCAGACCCTCTCCTTCACTTCACTCGATCAGTTGCAGAGAGCCTTGAGCTCCCAAGGATTCTGTTAAGGACTGGGGGCGCCGCTTCCTTTGCTGTTTATGCTGCTTTTCCACTTTTGAAGGAAAAGGGTTACCTCCCAATACAAGGTACAAGTTCAAAGTTTCTTTCTTTCTTTCTTGGTTTTCTTTGTTCATTGCAATTTGCCTGTATATATCAAGACGACAAAATTAATGTTTAAAATTGCTTGCACTTATAAATTCGGTTTCTATTTTTGACACTGATTAGATTCTCGACTACAAGAGCCAGTGACAGAGCTGTCACCTTTCAAAGTTAAAGACCTGCCCAGAATGGACACTTGTGACCCTGAGATTTTTTACCAACTGATAACCAACATGGCAAATGAACCTAAGGCCTCATCTGGACTCATTTTCAACACTTTCGAAGACCTCGAACAACATGCACTTGCCACACTTAGCCAAGATTCTTACCCCAATATTCCAATTTTCCCAATAGGCCCATTTCACAAGTGTGACTTTGCAGCATCCTCTTCTTCAACTGGCTTATTAACAGAAGACCAGAGTTGCATTTCATGGCTAAACACTCAAGCACCGAAATCTGTTGTGTATGTTAGCTTTGGGAGCCTTGCTGCAGTAAAAGAAGCTCAGTTTTTGGAGATAGCTTGGGGACTAGCCAACAGCAACCACCCATTCTTGTGGGTGGTTCGACCCGGATTAGTCCATGGATCAGAACCATTGCCTGATGGGTTTCTTGAGAGTTTGAATGGGAGGGGCCACATTGTGAAATGGGCTCCACAGAAACAAGTACTGGCTCATCCAGCAGTTGGAGCCTTTTGGACTCACAATGGTTGGAATTCTACATTGGAGAGTGTTTGTGAGGGGGTCCCTATGATTTGCATGCCATGTTTCAGTGATCAAATGGCCAATGCAAGATATGTGAGCCATGTTTGGAAGATTGGGGTGCAGATAGAGAATGCCATTGAGAGAGCTGAGATTGAAAGAACCATTAATTTGTTAATGGTGGAGAAAGAAGGGGTAGAGATCAGAGACAGAGCATTGAAGCTAATGGAGAAGGCAAATCTTTGCCTCAAAGAAGGTGGCTCTTCATACCAATCTTTGGATAGATTGGTTAAACATATTTTATCAATAAAATCCTTTGCTTTTGAAAAGCAGAGTGAGTGATTCCTTGTTTTTCAAACCCCTACAATTAAATCATGAATTTGTTTGTATGTGTCCTTGTATTACAAAACCAGAAACGAACAGCAAACAGATTGAAAGTGAGACTCTGTTTCCCTTTTCCTTTATTATGGAAATGTAGTTTTGCTGCCTTGCGTTTTAATAAATGATGGTCCATCTTTTGTATCATAAAATGTTGTTGGGTTGTACCTGAAAATGTCGGTGGGGAGGGCGTACGGACCTAGCAAATGCATGGGCTCTATATATACAAACACAAGACACGACAAGTCAAGCAAACAAGTTGCAGTCATGGAACAAAGAAAGGACAGGAGATTGATACTTTTTCCACTGCCCTTGCAAGGCCACATAAGCCCCATGCTTGAGCTGGCCAATCTTCTGCACCTGAAAGGCTTTTCCATAACCATCATCCACACAACCTTCAACTCTCTCAACCCATCAACCCATCCACACTTCACCTTCCACTCAATCCCTGATGGCTTATCTGAAAGTGAAGCCTCCACAAAGGATCTTGTCCTCCTTCTCTCCCTTCTAAATGCTAAATGTGTTGAGCCTTTGAGGGAGTGCTTGTCTAGCTTGTTGTCTGATGTTTCAGAGGAGCCTGTTGCTTGCTTGATCTCTGATGTTCTCCATGTCTTCACTGAATCTGTTGCTCACAGCCTTAAACTCCCAAGGCTTGTGCTAAGAACCGGAGGCGCTGCTTCCTTTGCTGTTTTTGCTGCATTTCCACTTCTGAGGGAGAAAGGTTACCTCCCCATACAAGGTTTGGTTTTCCTTCTTTCTTGGTAATTGGTAGGTATTAGATTTAGATTAGGAAAATTTGGTACCACATAATTGCTATTACCTAATGTTGAGCTCATCTAAATCATTGACAACTAATATTTGCCTTCCTTTCTATTTTGGCATTAGAGTCTCGACTAGAAGAGCCGGTGACAGAGTTTCCACCTCTCAAAATCAAAGACCTTCCTTTGATCAACAGGTGTGCCTCAGAGGATTATAATCAGCTAGTAGCCGGCCTGTCAAATGGAGCCAAAGCCTCATGCGGGCTCATCTTTAATACTTTTGAACACCTTGAACAACATGCACTGGCCACAATAAGCCAAAAGATTTCCAATGTTCCAATTTTCCCAATAGGTCCATTTCACAAGTTTTTCCCTGCAGCCTGATGTAGGACGAAATATGGTCACTTATGACACTAGGAAAAGAAGGAAGGCGTATCGTTGAGATTTTCTAATTGATTGAAGAAGAATTGGAGTGAAGAAGAATTGGAGCGAAGAAGTGAAAAGGGACATAGCAGGAATTTGCAGATTTGGCGTCCGAGCTCCGATTAGGACGCAAAATACCATTTCGGAAAGGGAACGACGCCACGAGTCAAACTCACAGCTTTGCTGTGATGTATGATGGATTTTGGCATTCTGAGGTCGTTTGGCCTTCCAAAACCGCATTCAAAGTTTCGTAGTTAATTTTCGGAATAAATTCAGTTTTTCAGTTTTTCAGTTTTAATGTAATAACTCCCCTAGCAGTTACAAGGGTTGAGAGTTGTGTATTTAGGCAGGTTTGTCTAACGTTTTTGTACACTTCAGTTTTATGAATCAAATAATTCAAAGAGAATTTTCTCTCCAATTTCTTGGTGGATTCCAGATTATCGTTCTTTAGGATTTTCGCTTGAAAATCTATTTGCTTGTGCTGCGTCACAGCCTCTTCTTCTTCTAGTGGCTTATTATCAGAAGACCAGAGTTGCATTCCATGGCTAAACACTCAAGCACCAAAGTCTGTTGTGTATGTTAGCTTTGGGAGCCTTGCTGCAATAAAGGAAGCTCAGTTTTTGGAGATAGCTTGGGGGCTAGCCAACAGCAACCAGCCCTTTTTGTGGGTGGTTCGACCTGGATTAGTCCATGGATCAGAACCATTTCCCAGTGGGTTTGTTGAGAGTTTAAATGGGAGGGGTCACATTGTGCAATGGGCTCCACAGAAACAAGTACTGGCTCATCCAGCAGTTGGAGCCTTTTGGACTCACAATGGTTGGAATTCTACATTGGAGAGTGTTTGTGAGGGGGTCCCTATGATTTGCATGCCATGTTTCACTGATCAATTGGTGAATGCAAGATATGCAAGTGATGTTTGGAAGGTTGGGTTGCAGTTAGAAGATGGGATGGAGAGAGGTATGATTGAGAAAACAATAAGAAAACTAATGGTGGAGAAAGAAGGGGAAGAGATCAGAGACAGAGCCTTAAAGCTGATGGAGAAGGCAAATCTTTGCTTCAAACAAGGTGGCTCGTCATTCCAATCCTTGGATGGATTGGTTAAACACATTTTGTCATTAGAACCATTTGTTTTTCAAACTCAGAGTCAGTGAATCCACAATTTGGTGTTTGGGTTATTGAACTAGATTATCTAATAACCGCTATGTAGATTTCCAACTATAATATCATTTCTACTCCATTTTGTACTACAAGATTTCTATTACAGCCAAGCTTTTGATTTACGCATTATGTTCTTCTCTTAACCAAAAACTGATCATGTTGGCCTTGTTTATAGAAGTTCGCAAGTAGAGGCTTGTTGCAGGCTCCTCCTTCGAATGTCGTCAATTAGACGGTCTAAACTGCAATAAGAAGAACCACCTTGATTCACACTTGCTCTTGCCAAATCTGCCATCTCTGTTGCTGATTTCATAAACTCAACCTTCCTCTCCCCCATCAAATCCCTAATCATTTTCTCAATGATCTCTCTGTCACACCTATCTTTCATGTCAAATCCCAGCTTCCACACCTCACTCACAAGCCTGCTGTTCACCATTTGATCAGCAAAATAAGACCAACACATCATTGGCACCCCAGCGACTATGCTCTCCAAAGTTGAGTTCCAACCACTGTGTGTCCAGAACCCACCAATGGCCTGGTGCTTCAAGACCTCCTCTTGTGGTGTCCAACCCACCATGTACCCTCTCTCCCTCTTCCCCACCAACAGCTCCTCCGGAGCCTGACCCTCACCGCCTTCCCCCAACACTGAGTCAGGCCTCATAACCCACTAAAACCGCTTCCTACTATTCACCAAACCATACCAAATCTCCATGAGCTCATCCCTTGTCATGACTGCTATGCTTCCAAAGCTTACATAGAGAACTGATTTTGGGGGCTGGGCGTCAAACCATGCCATGCAGCTCCTGTCTTCTTCCCAGAGACTGTTTGATGCAATTGGCGCTGTTTCCTTTATTGATGCCAGCCTTGAGCTTAGGTGGGTGTGGAGTGGTCCAATGGCATAAGTGTTGGGAATGTGATTACGTATATGACAGAGTGCTGGCGCTTCCAGTTCTTCAAACGTGTTCACTATGAGTGCGTCGGCTCTGACATTGCCTTGGCTGTCTTATTACAAACTGCAGAGTTTTATCGGCAGCAACATTGCTGGTGCGGCAAAATCCTGGGAGGTCCCGCCGCCGCAAAAAGGCCTCCATTCCTGGCACAGATGTTACCAGCATATCCATTTTGCTTTCTGAAACATGTTAAAAATAAATTGATTGTTCATAACTTCATAGATCAAATGTGAATATAATACATAGGACTAAACTATAAGAATATATTTATGTATTATATATGTTACCTTTGAAGGGAAGCTCACTGGCTTCAATGAGTTTTGGCATATAAAAATAAGACCAGTAGCAAGAAGCACTTATGGTACGGAAAGAGATGCTCATAAGTCCAATCTCTTTGGCAATGTCAGTTGCAAAGTTCATGATCCCATCAGCCACAACACAGGTTATGGGTGGCCAAGAGTCCAAGCCCAATTGAGCAGAAAGCACTATTTCTCTGAATAGTGGTTTGGTCACACAACTTACAGAATCAAACATCTCTAGCATTCGAGCACCCGAATGTGGGTGGTCATCTAGTAGACCGTCGGTGATGGTGTCGAAATGAAATCTGGGATAGCGTGTGAAGTGGGATTGAATGTCGGTGTGACGAAGAAGGCGATTATGAACAAAGTGGGAATTGAGGAAGGTAATGTGGAAGTTGGCAAGGCAGAGTAGCTCTGCAAACTTGAGCGTTGTAGTGACATGACTTTGCAATGGCAAAGGGAAGATGAGAACATGAGGACCAATTGATCTTTGATCCAATTCCATTGAAAACTTATAAACCATGAGGTCTGGAACTACGTGCTCCCAGTTCTTGAGTGCATGCATCTTATATTTACCAATTCTGAACTGTACCATGCAGGACTTTTGATCAACATCCCTGAACAACCACATTTACACATTTTGAGCTGATTTCTTGAAGCATGTAAAAGTTATGTGGCAAGGTCTCTGAAATAGAATTAACCCAACTTTTTGTAAAGCCCAGCCCAATCCAACCCAACCTCACCCAACTCTTGGAGATGAAAAAGAGCACTGGGCTTTTGGTTTGGGTGGAAAGAATCGAAATTGACACCAGGGTTTGCCGCGGGACACGTAGAGGCTCTGCATGTTGGAAGAAGTTGGTAGAAGTATATAGAAGTCTCTGGTTTTTTCTTCTTTTTGGATAACTACAGAACTCTCTGTTTTAGGATTGGAATTATTATTGTAAATCTAAAAGAACCATGAAGGTGCCTGAACCTTCTTTGCCATCCTATATGTATACCTCACTCCCCACCCACCTCATCAGATAGAATCAATCGTCCAAAGCTTAATACCCTTCACTCAAAGCAACCCAAATCTCTCAACCCAAATGGCTCTCAGCATCTTTGGTGGCCGACGAAGCAACGTCTTCGATCCGTTTTCTCTTGACATCTGGGACCCCTTTGAGGGCCTTGGTACTCTGGCCAACATCCCACCCTCTGCTCGCGAAACGACTGCCATCGCCAACACTCGCATTGACTGGAAAGAGACCCCAGAAGCCCACATCTTCAAGGCTGACCTCCCGGGGCTGAAAAAGGAGGAAGTGAAAGTTGAGGTTGATGACGGGAAGGTGCTTCAGATCAGCGGAGAGAGGAGCAGAGAGCAGGAGGAGAAGAACGACAAGTGGCACAGGATTGAGAGGAGCAGCGGCAAGTTTTCGAGGAGGTTCAGGTTGCCGGAGAATGCGAAAATTGATCAGGTCAAGGCTAGCATGGAGAATGGGGTTCTCACCGTGATTGTGCCCAAGGAGGAGGAGAAGCAGCCCCAGGTCAAGGCCATTGACATCTCTGGCTAAACAAAATCCTCAACCTCAATCAACTCAACTCCACCTCCCCTTTGAGCTAAATCGTAATTATGTTAAATAAGCATGGTTTGTTTGGTTAATCTCTTGTGTTTTGTTTCTTGTATTTTAAGTTTCTGTGTCTGTCTGTGGGTGAGAGTTGAGTGACAGTGTGCTGATTTTCATGTACGGTTTCTTGTTCTGAAATATAATAAATTTTATTTTTTTGTTTGATAAATTATTGCTTAGTTTTGGATTAAAACGAGTCCATTACATAGCAGGACGGTCCAAAATACCCAATTTCAGCTACATTTATTTAGTGACGGCTGGACCATAATACCATACAGAAAAGCTTAATTAATTACTTAATTAAATTAAATTAAATTAAATTAACCAGAAATCTCAATGAACTCTCGCGTTTAGGGATGGTTTAGGGATGGTTTAGGGATGGCAACAGGCAAGTTTAGGGCCGGGTATGTGTCAGGATCCTTGACAAGTGGGCCCATTGAGATCAGTCCATAAGTGAATTGGATTCTATCCATCCCAGGCCATTCTTATCTTAGCCAATCCTTCTCTTAAGATTTGATGACGTATTTATACCTTATTGGAGGTTAAAAAAAGGCATGAATGAAAAATTGTTTATTGTAATTTATCTTTTATTGCTTTATTTTCTTCCCCGAGTTTTGTATCAGTATGACAATACCATTCCCCTCTTCTATCTCCGGTAAAAAAAATCCCCTATTTTTATTAATAAATATTTGATAAATTTTTTGATAATTTAAGCAATGTAGTTTGATTCTATCCAAATTAAGAGACACATACAAATTTCCATTTATAATTTCGTCCAAAATACACTTCCATATAAGAGACATGTTATTTTTTTCATCAAGAAATTGAACATAAATAGTCAAACAATATGGGTAGAATATTTTCAGATATATTTTATTCTCCGAAAGGAGGTATTTATAATACAGGTTACAAACCCTAGTAGGGTTTAATTAGGAAATAAGTGGAATCCCAATTACATAATATCTATACAAAAGGAAAAATAAATAAAACCCAAATAGAATAGGATATATTCTACTCGCCAACACTCCTCCTCAAGTTGGAGCAAAGACGTCACGCATGCCCAACTTGTCAAGCGAGTTGAGAAAGATACTTGTAGAAACAGCTTTCGTAAGAACATCAGCTAACTGATACTCTGAACGGATGAAGGGGAAGGACACAATCTCCGCATCCAACTTTTCTTTAATGAAATTTCGATCAACCTCCACATGTTTTGTACGGTCATGTTGTACAAGATTATGAGCAATTGCAATCGCAGCCGTATTGTCACAATATAAATCCATGGGTTTATTAGGCCCAAAACCAAGGTCTTTCAACAATCTCCTCAACCATAGTAACTCAGATACACCATGGGCCATTCCCCGATACTCCGCCTCAGCACTAGATCTAGACACCACCTTTTGTTTCTTGCTCCTCCACGTAACAAGATTGTCACCCACAAACATAAAATACCCAGATGTCGAACGCCTATCTGTGGCTGAACTTGCCCAATCAACATCTGTATACCCTTCTATATTCGTATGGCCATACTTGGAGAAAACCCCTTGCCAGGAGTTACTTTCAGATACCTTAAAATACGAGTCACAGCCCCCATATGATCCACACTAGGAGAGTGCATAAACTGACTCACTATATTTACAGCATACGCAATGTCCGGACGGGTATGAGCTAAATAAATAAATTTCCCCACAAGTCGTTGATAACGTTCTTTATCAGTTGGAACTTGATCGGGATATATCCCCAACTTATGATTCTGCTCACTAGGGGTATCAATTGGTTTACAATCTAACATTCCAGTTTCTGCAAGTAAATCCAAAACATACTTTCTTTGGGATATAAAAATACCATGTTTAGATCTGGCAACTTCAATCCCAAGAAAATACTTTAAATCACCCAATGATTTCATCTCGAACTCAGAAGCCAGATACTTCTGAAGACTCTGTATCTCCACATGATCATCTCCAGTCACAATCATATCATCAACATAAACAATTAAAGCCGTCAATTTACCTTTATGACGCTTCAGAAACAAAGTATGATCAGAGTTACTTTGCACATACTCAAACTTCTTCATGGATGCAGCAAATCTTCCAAACCACGCTCTTGGAGACTGCTTTAATCCATACAAGGATTTCCGTAGCTTGCACACCACACCCTCCTTAGAAGTCACAGGGATACCCGGCGGAGGATCCATATATATTTCTTCCTTGAGGTCACCATGGAGGAATGCATTTTTGACATCAAATTGTAGCAGCGGCCAGTCACGGTTAGCAGCTAAGGATAAGAGTACGCGTACAGTGTTGAGCTTAGCTACTGGAGCAAAAGTCTCTGTGTAATCCACTCCATATGTCTGAATATACCCTTTTGCTACCAATCTTGCCTTGTAACGGTCAATGGAACCATCAGCCTTGTGCTTCAAAGTAAACACCCATCTGCACCCAACTGCCTTTTTTCCTTTTGGTAAAAGAACTAACTCCCAAGTAGCATTCTTGTTCAAGGCTTCCATTTCAACATGCATTGCATCTACCCAGTTTTGATCAGAAAGAGCATCCTGCAACTTAGTTGGCACACATACACTAGATAATTGACACAAATATGATGCATATGACTTAGATAAACGATGAGTTGACATATAATGGTTAATGGGATATTTAGACTTGGCATGTATATCAGGAGAATATTGCACTTTAGGTTTCCCACGGGTAGTACGTGGAGGCAAAGAATAGGTAGGCACATCACTAGAAAGTACCTCATTATCACAACTTGATTGAGGCAATGGCAGGGCAGAGGGGGGTCTACTATCAATTTCATCTGTACGAGAGTCGCCAATATCACTGTTATGTCCTTCTGAGAGAGGCTCTTCATCTGTACGAGAGTCGCCAATATCACTGTTATGTCCTTCTGAGAGAGGCTCGAAAACACCAACAATTTCATCTGGCGACCGGTCGTGGCTTTCCTCGCGACCGGTCGCGTCACTCGTATCGGTACTGTTGTCGCTCGTCGAAGCGAGCGACCGGTCGCTTCCTATGTGCGACCGGTCGTTTTCATCACAGAGTCGTTGGCGATCGGTCGCGTCTTCCCTGCGACCGGTCGCTTCCTGTTCGCTAGAAATTCCTTCATCAGGTCCAAAAACTTCCATATTTTCCACTCCGAAACTCTTCAATTCACTCCCCCTCTCCCCCTGAATTGAATATGAGGGAGAGACATAGTAGGGTACTTCTTCATGAAAAGTAACATCCAAAGTGACATGTACCTTCTGAGTAGGCGGGTGATAACACTTATAACCCTTATGAGTAGTAGAATAACCAATGAAGACGCAGCGGAGAGCACAAGGATCAAGTTTACTCCGTTGATGGGAGTAGACATGAACATACGCAACACACCCAAACACCTTCGGAGGTAACTTAGAGACCGAAACCGGAGGAGTAAGAGCACACAACACATCAAGTGAAGTCTTGAAATCAAGAACCCGACTAGGAGTACGGTTAATCAAGTAGGCCGCGGCCAAGACACCATGTCCCCAAAGATGATGACGAACATACATATCCAACATAAGAGAGCGGGCAACTTCAAGTAACTGACGATTCTTCCTTTCAGACACGCCATTCTGTTGAGGAGTGAATGAAGTGGTAGTTTAGTGAATGATACCGTGATCACGAAAGAACTGATTCAATGTATGATTCACATATTCACCGCCATTATCGGTCTGAAAAACTTTAACATGAGCATGAAACTGAGTAGACACCATGGCACAAAAATCAGGGAGAATAGAGGCAACATCATGTTTATTCTTCATCAAATACACCCATGTTAAGTGAGTGCAGTCATCAATAAACGTAACAAACCAACGGAAACCATTTGAAGTCACACGAGCAGGACCCCATACATCAGAATGGACTAACTCAAAAGGCAAGGCAGCTTTATTATTACTTAAGGGAAAAACAGTACGGTGACTCTTGGCCATTACACAAGTTTCACATTTGAAACTAGACTCATCATAGGAGCGGAATAAAGATGGAAACAGACGCTTAAGGTAGCCAAATGACGGGTGTCCCAAGCGACGATGCCATAACCAAATTTGCTGTTTGTCTTTGACACTACAACGTTGAACAGTATTAACGACACGATCACGAACTGGTGCAGAAGGTAATGTCAAATAATACAACCCCCCTATCCGTTTACCATGCCCAATCACCTCGTGAGTCTTGAGATCCTGAAAAGAGCAATGGGTAGGATAGAAAGTAGCAGAAGCATTAAGTGTATCAAGTAAGCGACCAACAGATAACAAGTTACAATGGATATTGGGAACTAATAACGCACGAGACAAGGACAGAGTTGGGGTGAAAAAAATGGTGCCCTCGCCAGTAATTGGAGAGGGCAAACCATTAGCACTAGTTATATATATGGGTCACGGGTGTTACTAGACAACTCATCAAAAAATTTAGCATTATAAGTCATATGATCAGAAGCACCAGTGTCAATTATCCAAGTATTAGAGCCAGTACCTGGAATAGAGTCAGAAACACGCAAATTTGCAGAAGCAGCAGCAGCACCAACAATGGAATTATCACCCATGATTGTAGCAGAAACTCAACAAATCACGCAGGGTATACAACAGATCACAGCACAAACACAAATATGGCAGATGCACGAAGACAACAGAGGCACAAACACAGTAGAGGCAGATGCACGAACACAGTAGAGGCACAAACACGACAGAGCACACAGCGGAACACGGCAAAGGCACAGACACAAGAACCCTAAAAGAAATTAGGGCACACAGTAGAACACGGGTGGGCACAACACACACAGGTCACCAGAAACCTGGCTCTGATACCAAGTCAAACAATATGGGTAGAATATTTTCAGATATATTTTATTCTCCGAAAGGAGGTATTTATAATACAGGTTACAAACCCTAGTATGGTTTAATTAGGAAATAAGTGGAATCCTAATTACATAATATCTATACAAAAGGAAAAATAAATAAAATCCAAATAGAATAAGATATATTCTACTCGCCAACATAAATTAGGACTTACAGTAAAACAACATACGTCAAATTATCAGAATTGAAATGACATATAGTAAACTATGTGTCAAATTGCCAAAATTGAAACCACATTGCCAAAATTGAAACCACATAAACAAAATGCCAAAATTGAAACCACATAAACAAAAGTGTTTTTCATTAAATTGTGATGATAGTTAAACTAAAGTGAAAAATCAGAAAAACAACAAGGACGAAGGGTGATATTTTTTGCTTTTTCGTAAATAACATAATAGGTCAATGGGTTTTCTAAAAAATATCATTAAGGCCCAATGGGCCAAGCCCATGCCACAAATCAAATTTTATTAAAAAGTGTGACAGGCGACATATCTAAACTCAGTAATTATGCTATGTACAAAAATTGAATGAAAACCTCGAATTTTTACAATTCTTGGTCGCTGCTGCTTTCACTATTGTCCGGATCATATTCAACATCATCATCAAATGCAACGACTTTAGAAGCACTGATTCTCCAAGAAGCAGATCGAATTTTAAACGGCATTTTTGAATGAGCACTGATCACCATGGCATTGGCTCCACATTTTGCTTCTTCTTCCTCCTTCTTTAGGTCACCAGGAGGCAAGAAGCAGTCCATGGACAGGCCCTTGATGTTAAAATCAACCTCCTCAATCTCCCAAACCTCCTCCATTCTCGTCCTGGAATGCGTTTCTGAGCTCTCGCCGAACCTGAACAAGGAGACAGACGTCCTGCCGCCGTGCGCGATGTTGATGCCGTCCACGGTTCTGTAGTCTCGGACGTAAGACTCCATGGTGGTCTCCCAGAAAATGCCGCTGTCGGTTCCTGAGGAGGGTTTGATTTTGAGGAGGTGAGAGTCTTCTAGCTGGACGAGGAGGCCTGTTCTTTGGCTGAAATAGCCCCACACTGAGTGCCTTATTATTTCCACGTTGTTGCTGCTTCGTGCTCTTAGGGTTGAGGGATCGGCTTCCAGCTTGAGGATGAAGCAGTCTTCGTCGTTGATTGCTTTCTCGCCGACGCAAACTGCGTTGCTGAATAAGTTGGCTGTTGACCTTGGATCAAGACCCTGTTCAGTACAATTATATTCCACTATGAGTATTTTGTGCATATTTAAAACCAAAAATATTTGTATATACATTGTTATTGTTGTGACTTTTTCTCAAAGTCTATTCGGTAGAGAGTGCCCCACAAACGTGCAGCGTGGGCCATATAATTAGATGGGTACAGACCAACATAGAAGTCAGGGCTTCCCAAGGCTAAGTCAAAAGAACCCAAAAGAAACACTGTGGGTAGCTTTATCTTTTCTGGACGGGAAGGCTGTAATGAGGGAGAAATTTTTAAATGTTCCAGTTACACCACGTGTTTGGTGTACCATCCAATAAACATAGAACATGTGGAATTATTATCCAACTTACTGCATTTCTTCTTATGACATGTGGCGGATTGCATTGGACATATTCCATATGTCTTCCGTCTATTGGATGGTACACCAATCACGTGGTGTACCGGGAACACTCAAAAATTACTCGTAATGAGGGTATTAACGAGAGTTTATAATGAGGAGGTTCTTAATAGTTATTTCATCTTTTACAGAGTTATTATTAGACTACGGAGTTGAACCCTTCAGTACTAAAAAAACTTACTTGTAATGGAATATCACTGTTTTGTTATTCTGGACCAATAAAACAGTAACATGTAAAAAAGTTTTATACACGTCATTGTGTTATTAATCAGAATAACAAAAAGTATTATCCCGTGAGAGGAGAGTTTCTCTCAACACCCAAAAAAACATTCATTAAAGCAAGCCCACCACCAAAAGCAAATGATCACCATCAAAGTAAGTGACAAAAATTCCCAAATGCCCATGATTTTGCCAGATTTAATCATCTAGATGAGTTCTCTAATGGTGATTCACCAAAAATTATTAAATAAAAAAATAACTATCGAGAAAGAGAGGTGAGGTGGGGTGGGGTGGGGTGGTACCTGAAGGAGACGCCTGAGAGGACGAGGAGGGCCTCGAGAGGCGTGAGAGTGGTGCCATGGAGTTTGGCGCCAAGCCACATTCCCGTCGCTCCCTGCACTGATTTTGCAACCAGACACCACCAATTCTAAGCACCAAAGCTCTGGTCTTTTCTGCCACAGCACAAACCCACCCATCTCGCCACCACCTCCAGTTGATCTCAACAAGCTCTTCACCTTCACCTTGTTATTGTTACTGTTCAAGCTCCTCTCTCCGGTGGAAAACTCTGACGCTGCCATCTTCACCTTCCCCATTGCATACATGCTCTCTACTGAGTTCAAGGCCTTCTCTCCCCCAACTGCTGCTATGTACTGTTTCACTATGTATTTAGCCATTGAAACCTCCTACAAATTAATCATAAAATACCCAATAAGTAATTATTTATTAAGAAGCAAACTTCATGTGTAACAAAATTTTCATGTCCATAAGTACTCTAATTTAATCTCTTGTTTGACTTATCTTGTCAAATTGTAAATATTTGTATCTTCACGATCATATTGAATTTTACTTGAACATGTAACTAAGATTCATAGTCTTGCAATATAAGTGGCGTAAGAGAATATTATCCTAATTTGATCATTACTTACGAAAGGTTGGTCTTTGATGGTGCGGTTGATGGGTTGGTGGTCCTTTGGAATGGGAAGGGGAATGAGAGGAGCTCCAATAACACCAAGCAAGAGCTGGACCTCAGCGTTTTTGCTCCCAAAGACGGTGTTGATCTGTGATCGGTCGGTGTTGGATGATTTCATCCACGACTTCATGTTGTGCCATGAGATGGTGTTGTTGTTCTTGTTATAGTCGGTATCAAACATCTCTTCCGGGATTGGGACCTCGAGGACGGTTTCAAGCCCATCTTCACGGTCCAAATTAGGACAAAGCTTCCTCATGATGATGAGAAAGAGCAGAGCAGAGCAGAAGAAAGCAGAGCGGATATTAATTGGGAAAAAAAGGAGAGTTTAGGAGGAGAGAGTATTGGATTGTACTATATATATATATATATATATGTGGGACTGTAGGGTTTTGGTTGGAAACAGAGCTAACTTTGTGGGACTAGGAAAGAATACTAAGAGGAATTAAGGTGGGTGTGAAGTTGTTGTTCAGTCTTTGATTCAAAGGGAGGGAGGGAGGAGGGATAGAGAGGGTGTTTCTGCACTCTGTAGCTGTTAAACATTATACCAACCGACCAATGGCTCTCATTCTAACGTGGCTCACTTTGTCTATGTCGTGTTTGCACGCTCACTCTCTCTCTCTCTCTCTCTCTCTTTGAAACTTGGTTTGTTCTTAGCTTATTTTATAATTGATATCCAATGGAATAAACTACTCATCCAAACAAAACGGGTATGTTGAATCAAAATTGGGTTAAAGTAGAAGTAGTGTTAAAGCAATTAATTATATCCAGAGTGTGACTTTGATTTCAACCAATCAAATATAAGTCTCGTTACTTATTTTCTCATTTCTTCTCTTTTTTCGTACACACAACAACTCAGTTTTGACATAAGAAAAAAGTCTTAGAGTAAAGACAAAATACGTGCAAATTATTGACGAGTCATTACTTACTTAGGATTTTGGCTCCTTACCTATTTATTTAGTCTTATTGTAATTGAGATTTATTTCCTATTGTATTTAGGGTTAACACATCTTTATACTTCTTTATAAATACCTCCATAATGAAGAACAATACAGCATATATGAATACGCTTATTAGGTAAAACTCTGGTGTTACGATGTTGTAGTTTAAACCTAGCTTCGTGGTCACTCTTTCATCATTAGGCCACCCATGACCAAAGTGTCAGCTTGACCAGCATACAGTAAACAAGGCTCATTCACAATACACATAACAAGGAAAAAAGAGAGAAAAGGATAAAGCAAAAGAGGTAGCTCCTCCTCCTACTGTGACAAAGAGAGTATGTCCCCATATGACTGTGGCACTTTGCTGCCTTTAACAGCAGCATATCTGACGCAAAAACTTTTATGCATTAAAACAGATAAGATCTTTAACAATATTAATAATAATCAAGTGATTAATTATGATTCATTGGATGCTATGCCGGAGCATGCGACCGACATTTTAATTGAGTCTGAAAATTAAGCATGGTGGTGGTTGATTGCTTGGGTCGACACTCAATCTAATTCTGTCTCAAATTTTTGATAATATTGCTGCATTACAAATTACATTAGCTGTATCTGTACGTGCTCTCTGTTTTTTTTTAAAATTTAATTTTTTCTTAATTAATTTGTTTAGTGAATTAAGCAATTTGTCGTTTGCAAAACAAGAAACTGAAAGATACAAAGTTCCTGAATTACACGCATTAGATTAACCGAATGTCGCTGCGAGGTTGTGACACGTGTTGCTAATGGCTGCTGAACCAGGAGCCTATGATGTTCTCATCAATCATGTCCAGCACGTTCTTATGAAATCTCAATCTAATAATAATAAATAAAAATATTGAAGACATTATATTTATATAATTAATTAAAGATTACCTTTTATCCACTCGAGCGGTGACACACTGACGAGGTAAGGTAACAATATTGTTGGTTTTTTTTTTGTGTGGGTTACAAACAACATTGTTGTTGTTACAGACATTCTGAGGGATGACAAAAAAACTGATGTTTAAAAGATATGCATTGCTGTCTTGCTTTATTTTTAATGTTTAACAAATAGAATCATATCTAAACAAAATATATAAAAGCACAAAAAGACATCTCTTATGCATTTTATATGGCCAGAGCTCAGAAGAGTTTTTATCCCTTATTTATATTTTCTTTTCTTTTTTCAATAAACTTTTTTTTGAGATCATGATTCATGGAGTGTAAGTCCAATTCGTAAGTCATGAGCCAGCTCATGGTGCAGTGGATAATTTTTGTGCCTGCCAGTAAAATCATTGAAAAGAAGGGAAAGAAAAAAGAAAGAAAGAAGGAGAATTTCAATGAATTAGACGTGGGTTGAAAACTCAGTTATACAAGGAAAAGAAAAAGTCCAACACACCATGTTATTCACCTAAGTTGTTCTAATATGGTGCAAAAAAATAGAGAGAGATTTTATTTTGGAGGCAATCACTTAATGATGACATTATCATAAATTAATGAAGTTTAAGTTATGGTTATGGATAAATGAATCATAAGAAAGAAAGAAATAAAGTGAGTGAGTTCCTACCACGAGCTGTGTCTGTGGCCTATAAACATTGTCACCGCCAATCACGGCACCCTCCTTGCAGCAACTCGTGCATACACCTAAAACTAGAACTTCACCCCAATTTCTCTTTCTTTCTTTGTTTATGCCTAATGCTGTGAGTGGTCACACTCCCACATTGTTTGTCATTTTATCAACTAACTATCATTTCTTCCGAAATTGCATGTGAGCTTGAACCTTTTTTCATATCAAGCACGACTGACTAACCTTAGCAAGTGATCACGTGTGACTCACTTTAGAACTCCTCGTCTGTATTATCCATTCGTACAATTCTAATACGGTTTTGCTAACGCATGCCAAGTTTAAGCACAACACAAGGATACTTACCCAACTTTTGCAGGGGTATAAGAGTTTTGACAACTCTTACCACATTTCAGGGGCCTAAATTGTAAAATGATTTGAAGCAACTGTCTCAATTTGAAGGAGAAATCTTGTCATCATTTGAAGTTGACTGCAGTACATCAAACTCAACATCAATAGACACAACATTACTTTCATTGGAATGAACTTAAATTACATCACTATCCATCTTATCTGCTTAATACATCAAAAGCCAATTCCAAAAGTGAAGCATCTGCCAGAAATCTTGTACAAAAGTTGGTTGCTTCTCTTTTCTGGCCCAATAAAGCATCTGAAGTTACTACAGTACAAGAAACTACTTTGGTGGTCCAAATTGAATTTAGAAATGAAAACATACATTACACAACAACCTGCTCAAGCTAGCTTGGCTTACTAACATATAAACAAGAAGCGGATAGAGAAACAGCTAACTCCAACCTAGGGAATAAGGATAGTAACCCCCCCCCCCCCCCCCCCCCAGTTCTTGTTTCCTACCCCTCTATCATCACCGAAGATAAATGCATAACTTTATAACAGTTTCTCACGAGGGTACATTGAAGTGAAAGAGCCAAGAGATGACAAAAGCAAAGACCATACAAGCTAGCAAGAAATTCAGGAACCGGTGACCCTGCCAGAAGTTCCGGCTCTCTGCTGTCTGCACAGGGGCAGCTGCTGAAGTGGCCATTGCAGTATCATTTGTTTCACTCCACTGCTCCACCAACTCAGCTTCAGTCACACCCGCTACATTACGTGCAGTTGATCCACAGATCTCGCAGGTCCTGCAATTGTATACGTGGTATGAAGTTAAGCAATAATAACATAAACCCGAATATGCAAATGTTACCCTAAAGAAGCATGTCATAAGCAACTCATTTGTTTTTGTCAAAGTGCTGCAGGTTAATCAATCTGAACTAAAATCAATTTGATACTATTTGATATAATATATTTCCTATTTTCGAAGATAAGATAGAAGAAAGTAGGTAGATAGAGCCCCCAGCCAATCAGCATCCCAACTGGTTTTTACGGTGAGAAGCCATTCTCCGTCTAGTATAAGAAGGTTTAGATTAGAAGTTGTCAAATTTCTTATGCCACAACTAGCAATCTGACGTCCATAGTGGGTTCAAAGTCTATGAATAGATCAAATGGAACCACCAGTAAGTACAGTGTGGTGAAAAAAACTCGTCTCCCCTGCTCAATCCATATAAGTTGCTCACCAAAATTAGATATGGAGTGAAATTTCTAAAAAATGAAAAAAATAATCACTGATCACAAGAAGGGAAGATTATTTGCAGCTTCTTAAAGGGCTATTAATGAATTAAGGAAGCTTATTTACAGGAGTACAAGGGCACCGGGCAACTTAAAGGCTTGGTCTTAAGGGAAGGAAGGAAGGTAAAAAGAGAAAAAGAAAAAGTCAACCTTAGGAAACCTTCAAACACAAAGAAGAAATTCAATACTAGGTTAATGGTTTCAGAACAGAATATGCAACAGAACCCTGGGAATAGCTTGAGGAAAATAAAGGAATATAAACATATTTACTTGGAAGCAATGGACATAATCATGAATTTTTTTCCAAAATAGCTTGTGCAAACATTTATATTCACAAATAAAACAGAAAAAGGAAAATGTCTAAATAAAAAATAGCCAGAGTTTTGATGTGTGCATAAACTCTAGCATAATGACCCCTGAGATGCATAAAGATGTTAATGACATGATTGTTTCCTCATACTTGATCATGTAATGGATTCTACCAAAACCATATAAACCTACAAAATTGATCGAATAAGCATTTGGTGAATGAAAATGAAGAATTTTTCCTCTCACCTATGTAATAGAAGGGAAAATACTGAGCATTCCCCAATGACATGCCAACTAAGACCCAGGCAATTGAACTACAAGTTTCCAATTTATTTGTGGTGTCTCTGACAGGACAACCCACTCATAAGACTGCATCTTACGACACTACAAGCCCGGAAGTTGGAAAGTTCATAGAGTATGTCCATACCAGGAAAATGAAACTAGGTAAAAGCACTTGACTTCCTCAAAACATCCATCATGAAGATAAATGTGCGTGGAAAACATAGATACATGTTTATTAAAAGTTTACTGAATAGAGTCAAAGTGATTTCAGTCAACATCTCATATGAGAAGAATCTGCAAGAACCAAATTATTTGACTTCAATAAAGCACACATCGCCAACCAGCATGTCTAAGTGGAAAGGTAGAAAAAGAGTCGGAAAGCATGAGAGAAATGCAACGTGTATGTGTTCTAGCAAGACAAGAATAATTTGCACAGTTGGAATTCCATGCAAAAGTGCTGGTGCTTCATCTTTTGCTTTATTAAGGTTGATGCTGTTGATTTACACTAATATGCTTTTCCTTTACTCTTCTAAAGCTGTACAGGTTTTATTCTAATTTTATTTTGCATTAAGTAGGACAACTTTGTCTGCAAAATCTCCCCAAATAATATTCGTAACACCTTGAGATGGAAAACTATTTCCATCATTTCACAATCTTCAGAAGAACAACATAACAATTAATCTGGCATTTTGGTTATGAATTATGATCACATCACCATATCATTTTACTCCTGAAATTGCTACTAAAAAAAAATTGGGTGTCAAAATGCTAAACACAAATTTAACACTGTAATCAAGTTCCATGAACCAAAAATCCATATATGCAAAAACCCAACATCTGGGTAGTTCCGAAACAAAGAAAGATATCATCTTTATTAGTTAGTTGGATAAACTTACTTGTTACCCTTGATTTTGAACCAAGCCTCAGCACACTGCTTGTGGGCAGCAGCCAAATCAGCCTTACAAGAACAGCCCAACTCAATAGGAATCCCAGATTCATGATTAGTTGCATCCATGCTCAGATGACAAATCCTACAGTCCCTCTCCACCTTTGCCACGTGCATCTTAACCTCAGCTACCTCACATTCCAGATCCACTGAACTCTCTGACACAGAGGATTCCCTCTCCACAATCTCAGACGAAGACTCACTTGAACACCTCTCCTCCTCGTCTGATCGGTCTGAGTTGGCGTCGAACCTCCGGCGGTGACCCCCGTCTTCTTCTTCCACATCAACAAGAACGTGGGGTTTGTCTATGGCTGCCATTTCCAAGAGCCAGAGAGAGAATCTTCATGTAATGGCTCTGTGAGGCCGAGATCATAAATGCCCACAAAGGTTGAAGAAGCTCTTGTCACTTCTTTCAACCTTGGTAAGCAGCACAGCTTAAACTAGTAGGAGCAGTTTTCTTAGATTTTGAGCAACTGGATACTGTGCTGATAGGTGATCTCTCCCTCTCTCTCTCTCTCTCTCCTACTTGGTGTGTCAGTGCCCCCTGAACATCAATTTGAGGAGGGAAAAAGATCAATAAAGATATTTATATATATATAGAATAATTGTAAATACACACACTAAAACAATATTTGCAGTGAGCAGGTGAAACATATAAGCTTAGTTTTGTGTCCCCCCAAACCAAAGGACCTTTGACCCCGCTCTGATTTTTGGGGTTAAACTAACCAGATTAGTGTGTCTTATAGTGATCAATTGACATTGCAAATTCAATTTGGCTTTTTGGTTAGACAAGTGATAAGCGAGATTAGTGTGCAAATTTTGTTAATTTCTTGGGGGGGTCATTATGGGCTGCTTGCTTAATCATTATAGCTGAGAAGAAAGAAGGTGATGACAGTGGATGAGGTTTTTGGGAGAAAAAAGTGATTGAGGTGACTAAAAAAAACTGTTCTCTTTTCTACAGAGCACAGAAAATGTATGTATCAAAAGCAGATTTCTCCTTGTCTTCTTCACTGCTGCCTTCCGTTTTTTTCTTTCCCTTGTTTCTTTTATCATCTACGTCTGCTTCAATTGCGTAACTGACATGAAGACCCCAGTCTTTTGTTTTCTGCGGCCAGTCCACTTTAACTAGTGGAAAGTCATGGTTGCCCATGCTCTTTCTTTCAAATCATCGGTTATGAGAAGGGTAGTTTTGACTTTTGGAATATTATATGTGGTGTAACAGTAGGGTAGGACATGGATTTCATTGTGATTAATTTAAGCAAAGAGGTGGGTACGGGCCATACTAACAGCTGTTCCATCATTATGCATGATTATTCGAGGCAATCTCAAGTTGTGCTTTCTTCTTTTTTTACCTTATGTTTCGGAAACATCCTAAATCAAGCTTTTAGTCAAAACGTAAAATATGGTGACTGACAACGAAGCAGCAGCGGCAGCAGCAACAGTAATTTTTAATTTTTCTTAATTTTATAATGCATTGGAAAGGAACCAATAAAAGTTAAAACCCCCGATATAATATAATATTATTGTCTTCAAAAACTGGTCTTCTAAATTGGATTGGTGGGGTTTGGCTCAAGCTTGAAGCTTGTTTTGAGCCCAAGATCGAACTCTGATCAGCTTATTCAGCCCGTAACTGAAGGGTTTGGCCCATTTTTCACAGGCCATAGACCAGGCAGCTCGTAGCCCGGTTTTCCCCCCCATTATCTGGTGTATTAAAAAAGGTTGAAGAAGTGAAATGGGAAAAAGAGCACTAAATATATCTTCATGTATGTATGCATGCCTAAAGAAAAGGCCTCTTAATTTTTAAAATGAGACAGCCAGAAATTAAGTCTTCTAAATGTGACTTGGAGACTTTAACTTAAAATGCTGTGAAAACAACCTGTTCCTTTATATTACATATATTATACTGCCATAATTTAATACCCCAAAAATAAGGAACACCAGCCATGAGTTCTAGCTTAATCCCTCAACTTCAGTTGGCATTGCGAAAGTTTGTCTAGGCACCTGGGTTGATAGCACTTCTGTCATCATTCCCATCAACTTGTTACGTCCTTCCTCATAGCGCATTTGGTCATTCGTCGAGTTGTGTACTGATAATCCCATTTGCGAGGTAGTAGTAGCCCCTTGAGAGACTCTCTGGCTTGCAGCATTCTCTGTTATCCTGGTCCCATTATTCTCAAGGCCACTCTTAATCCACGCAATCTTGTTCAAATCTGTTGCGATGGAGATTAATTCATGGCTAGAGAAAGAGGGAGGCTCGTCATACTCGACAAACTCAGGCCCCAATAGCGAGCTTCGAGAATGCCCCTCGCTCAAATCACAGCAACCGTGGCCACAACGCAGAGGAACCATAGGCTCATTACAAACACCTTCATGGAAGTTGCCGAAGCCAAAATCTAGTTTACAAGTTTGGCCCAAAGGACCATGACTTGGGACTATCCTTGAAAATGTAGAGGTATTTGCTGGACCACTCGGATGGTCATAAACACTAAAAGCACTAACACGTGCCACTGGACGACAAAGGGATGACTGCTCTTTTGATTCGCCAAGAAGAGTAGGATGGCCTCTTGATCCGGCAAGAACAGTAGAATGGTAGTTTGATTCTGCAGCACCACAACCCTCCTTTGCTTGAACTATTTCATCTAACTGGTCCAGTCTATTGTCCATCAAGACCTCTCTTCCTTCAGGAGTATTGAATGAACTGATATTCCCAACTGACAGGGTTTCTTCTGAAGATGCCTTTGTTCTGTCAAAGCTGGCATCTTCCATCATATCAGGTTCCGGTTTGAATTTGCCTCTATCAATGCACTTGCGCCTTAGTGTAGAATTCCAGTGATTCTTGATTGCATTATCTGTTCTACCTGGAAGGAGCCTTGCAATTGCTGCCCATTTGTTACCATGGATAGCATGGGCTGAAACTATAATATGATCTTCTTCTTCTGCAGTAAAGAGAGTTACACAGGAAAGACTTCAGAAAAAGAAAATAAGTGTGCAACAGTGGATGGAAGAGTATCCTACTATCATTTTCATTTAGCCTCTTTCTCTTTGTGTCATGGCAACAAAACCAAACCAAGCAAAAACAAGACCATGGAGTTTTCAAGTACAAAACTTTCAGCTATTTCATTCACTAAACTGACTGATTCAATGTCAATATTTTAGAAAAAGAGAAGAGGGACAAGGGCATTATGGATGGAAGAAATAAAACAGAACCTCAATCATCAAGAACCAACAAGATGCTAAATCTCAATGCCTCTCTCAAACAACAAAAATTGAAGTTAACCCACATACATTTATCTTACTTCTCCATTGTAATGCTACATTTTGTGCAGTAAAGATAAAAACAAGCACACAGGAACCACAGTACAAATGAAAAAATGCACTAAACTCACTTACCACATTATATTCATCAATCCCATCTCCCTTCCTGTGCTACTTAAAACCATCTCTAAGTTTCTAAAAACTTTGTACTTGTACTTCGATTAAAACATTAAGCATTTCCACAAATGCAAGTAACTACAAACCGATAAGCTAGTTTATAAACAGTTCGAAACCATTCCGAAATTGCAAGTTGCAAATTTGTATACAACATACATTTAATGGTAGTTGATTGCAAAGCAAGCAGGACGAAACACTCAGGTAAATTTCCACTTGATTTTGATTAATCATCCCAATTCAAAACTCTGTAACTGTATCTCCATCAAAGATATTCAAATACAAACAAAATCGACAAATAACGAACAACAAAACCCAAACCAATATTCCAAACACAAATAAACATATGCATAAAGAGCAAAGCTTAGAGCGATAATGGTGGTGGTGATTAAATTACCAGAGAAGGGTTTGCGCTTGACGCAGGGGTCGAGCTGATTACACCATCGGAGCCGGCACGACTTCCCAGAGCGACCGGGAATTCCTCGGGCGATCAGGCTCCAATTCCTCGCCCCGAACTTGCTGACCAGCCGACTCAGCACCGCGTCCTCCTCGGGCGACCACGGGCCCCTGACTTTCCCGCTCGACAGCGCGCCCTCGTTCAACTCGGTGGCGTCGCCGAGTTCGATCAACTCGGCCTCGGTGCCGCGGACGAGTTCGGACTCGGCAGGGCGGTCGTCACCTTGTTTGGGGACGGCGTCGTTTGGGACTGTCATGGGGAGGGAGGGGGTTGTTGGTTGGTTAGGGGTTCGGTTGGTTGTTTTTACGCGCAGCAGAGCAGCAAACAAAAAACAAGAGTCTTCAAAATCAAAAGTTCCAACCCAGCAAACCTCCCATTTTAACTGCAAATGGGAAAGCGATTAATGTGGGACTGGGCTTTATTACGAGCGTTTCGGATACCGGTTTTGTACGGCGGTTTTTTTTTAATGACGGACGTGTCCTTGAAAAACGTCGACGTCTCGTGGTTCCAAAACTTTGGAACTTGACTTGTTTTGACTTGGTTGACTCTGGCTGGGCTTTTCACTTTCTCAAGGGAGGAGGCAATTACTAGACGACGGCTTGGTTGTTGTCGTAGATCCTACATATATATATATATATATATGTTATGGGCAATTTAAGCGTGACCGCTTTTGGTAGGTTGATAAATGAAAACCGTTTCTCACCAGTTACCTTCATCTAAACTTTTTTTTTTTTTTTTTTGGTTTGTAAAATCAGAAACTTCATCAAAACTTAGGGGTTCACAATAATTTTGTAAGCACTGAAAATGTTGAGATTGTTTTGACACTGTTTGAGAAGCATTTCTTCTCATGGTTTCAGTAAAAGTGCTTTTGAAAAGTTCAAAGCCATAATAATATCAATCAACCCTTCCAAAGGCACTTTAAAAAAGGCCCATCTTGAGCGAAAGTATGGGTTCTTCCAGGTAGTCTAGCTTGTGACAGGCCACGAACATTTGGCTGCTTGGAAAATGGAATATGAGAAAGCCCATATACTCACAGAAATCTAAATCCAGAAACAGAAGCAGAAGGTAAAAAGATTTTAGAAACTCAATGAGAGGCTTAGAGGGTAAGTGGGTAAGTGTTTACATTTCATGAAGTGACAATCCTACCCACTCCCTATATTATAGTTAGTCACTAGTCAGTTGAGTTTATTCCTTTTCAAAATAATGGAGAGAGAGAGAGAGAGAGAGAGAGAGAGGAAATTTTGGTTAGGTTTTAGGTGAGAAGGTTCTTTCAGATGATTTAGAGTAAATAATAATGGCCATGTGGGCTCTCTTTCTAGATGTCTTAAGTTGTAGACTTCTGGAGGAGGACGTTATATTCTTGTTGATGTAAAATGTCTCTGTTACACTAAAGACTCAAAGTCTTTGCAGTCTTGAGGTAAGCGTGTATAAGCTGCAGCCTTCTTATATATTCTGCCCTACCTCCACAAAGAAAGAAAAAAATAAATCAAATATCTGTTTCTGATGTGTGTTGAGGTATTAACGTGTGTATTATTATTAGAAAAACAAAAATTGACCTCCTTAAAACCAATGAGGAGCTCGTCTTCAAAATAAATGGTGCTTTGACACTTATCAAGTAGATGAATTATTGCAATTAAATCTTAGTCATAAGTCCACACCTCCCCTTTGATTACTTGTCAACACGACCAAACATCGCATACTTCATATGAGATATATATATATAAAATCTCATCTCATTTTATATGATCTCATCGTATTCAAGTGATCCATCTTTCTTATTATCTACAGTTTCCCAAATTATATACACTTTTTTTAACCCTACCAACTAACCTTTGCAACCTTTTTCAACCTTCATAATTGTTTAGTGTCCCTTCTAGAAATTATTTTACTTATTGGGTTTAAGATTCTGAAAAATGTATGCGCGTAGCCGTTTGGAAGAACTGATGTAAGTCATATTGACATTAACTTTGGACCCATTCAAGCCTTTTTAGATATCTATGCTTCATTATTTTTTGCCTTTTGTCTTTTGGCCTCAGTGTAACATTCTTTCCACATGTATATCCCTAATTTTGCCCCCTCCCCAAGAAGTCAAACGGCACCAAAAATTCCAAAATCGATGTAGACATGGGAAGGTTCTATAGGATTTTGTTTTTTCAAACCCTTAAATTGACTAGGCTTGTTTGGATTTGCCCTTCTCGCAAGGAGCAAGCCCTTCAATAAGTATATGTGACTCTCTCTCTGCCTCTCTAACAACTACAACCAAATAAACCAGCTCAGAAAACAAATCCCTCAAAGTTGAAAACCACACCACACCACCATGTTCAGCCCTTTCAGCTGTGCCACTTTCCACCACCAAGAAGTTGATGAAGATGATGACCAACCCATGGTTTCACCACCAAGAAAATCTTCAAGATCAAGAAGCACTGGCTTTCACAGAAGACATAGCAGGGACACCAAGAACCCGTATTCAAGCCGGGGCCTTGACAAGTTCTCTGCACTTGTAGCTGATCTTGAGGAGAAAAGACAGAAGATTTACGCTCAACCGGATTCAAAAGACATAAGCTTCGTCCGCTTTGTGTACAAGGACTCGACTGATACAAGTCTTCCTGTTCCAGTCGTGGTTAAGCTCAGGGACAAAAAGGAAGACAAAACCAAGACTCTAACTGATCACGAAGAAAAGCATGCAACCCCTAATAATGATCCTTCGTCCTTAGCCGTGAAAGAGGTCAAGCCGCCACCAAAATTGGAACCTGAAAAACAGAGTGAGCAGAGGACATTGTGGTGTTGGAACATGAAATCGGACAAGTGGAGAAGGCCAGCTTCTTATCTGCCACTGGTTATAATCTTCATTTTGGTTTTGTTGGCTTTGTTTGGGCGGTCATTTGCAATATTATGCACGTCTGTTTGTTGGTACGCAATTCCAATGCTGAAAGAGAGCTCAAATAATGCAACAACGGGAGCAAAGAAGAACGACTATGTTAGAAGATTGAGTGACAAGGAACTCATGTCATCTCCGAAAAGTAACCACAGATTCTCGGGCAAACATGTTCACCAAAAAAGTTTGTGACATGAAATTAATTTGTCTGGTGATTCAGTTATGCCGAGAAGCTGGATCCACCATAAATTGGATTCGATTCTGCATTAAGCTTTATTGTAAATGTGGTCGTTTGTTTACCAGTCAAAAACAATGTTGTAGAACAATTCAAGTCAAATTCAGATAATCATTAATGATTTTTATTGACCAAGGTAGCAATTTTTAATAAGCAAGTGACCAAGTTATTTTGGACACATGTAGGGAGTCAAGGGTAGGCAAAAACCCAGTCAACCTTAACCAATCCAACCCATTTGGGTTGGTTTGAACACTGAAAATATATTGAGGAAACCAACCCAACCCATTTGTTTTCTGTTGGGGTGAGCCAGGCCCATATTGGACCCAAGTTGGGTCCATGCACCAGGCCCATAATTTAAATGAGCTCTTGGCCCATTATCTTGTTTCGTTTTAATATGTTGCTCACATGCAACATCAATCATGAGTCATTCTATAGTGATGACCTTATATATAACTCTTAGTTGAAATCCTATCTCTTGACCGTTGGATCATGCTAACTAATTTGATTCAATGACTAATCAATTTATTCTAACGATAGAGATAAGACCTCACCTAAGGGCCATATATAAGGCCTTCACTATAAAATTCTTGCATCAATTAGTGTCTTTTGTTTGAAAAACTTGTGACATTTATATTTTAACATATTTATATTAATAGATTTTTTCTTATGCGGACATCCACACATTATTACCATGCAGATGCCATGTATTTTTTACTATTCCTTCATACTTTCATCTATGTTTACAACATCTGCACAATAATAACGTATGTACGTCTGCATAGCATAGGAGAAGAAGTGTTTATATTAATTAGTAGCTAAAAGTTCTTACACCTTGGTCATGCATGTGTTAAAATAATAAAAGATTTGTTCCATTCCATGTGGTCAATCCCATATTGGGTGCCAACTTTGGCAATGAAAGAAGAGCATCTATTCGATTGCCACTAGACTCATCACATGGACCCTCTTTCGGCCACGACACTGATTTTACAATTAAAAATCTTGCTTTACCTATTTTTGTTGCAACCCTTTTTACATATGGAAAGAAACAGAAGCATATATTTTTCTCAAAGCTAGAGAGAAGAACAAAAGGCAAAGCATGCAACATCAATGGCCGAAGCAAGATGATGACAATGACGATCGAACACCAAACTAAGATGTGCAAAGTGAATGGACCGACCAACCCAAGTTACCGACTCTGCTTTGCTCTGCTAAATATAGGTCTGCAAACTCAAAAGGATCCATACATATATATATATATATATATATATATATATATATATATATATATGTATGCATCAAAAGCATGTGCATGCATCTCCAAAGACCAAAGATATATATATATCTCCGAATAATGACCTTTTTCTAGGCAGACACAGATGCCCCGCAAACGAATTCGTGACGAGGATTTAGAGGGCTGGAATTTCTGGTGCTCCATCTCCTTTGACGTGACTCAGATTTTACTGTTCACCCACATGACGCTGTGTGATGGTGGAGAACAATTGTGTGAATCTGAGTGGATTTAACTTTTGATCTAAACAATACAATACATAATAATGTCCTAATTAATTGAGAATTTTATCAAACCAAGAGTGAAGGCAATATAGGTCCTTACAACTCTTATATCCCACACATAAATCCACCTACAATTAAACCTCTAACTAAAACCCAAATTTGAAATATGTTGCCATGTAAGATATATAGATATATGTCCAAGTATTATTAACTAAATTACACTATATGTCATTTACCCTTATATTTTGACTCCTTGATTTGTTATTTCTAGCATAGCAATATTCATCAAATCCCTAAAATTTAGACAAAAACAAATCCATAAATTATTTTATAACAGATTAATCCTACAAATTTTCCACTCAGTTAATAAAGTTAACTTAAAGGAACGTGATTTATATATATTTTTTTAAAAAGGTAGATTATTCACTAAAAAAATTGGTATGTAGATTATAGGTAGATTATTCATAAGAAATAGGTACATTAGTTTATGCTAAAAACGTGATATAGGTATGTTAAATGTTTTTTCATAGATTCAATAGGCCCATAACGTGACTTACTTAAACTTACCCTAAAATTTTCCTAAATTTAAGCCAATTTAAAACACCATTTGATGTTTTAGTTTCTAATCAAATGTAATCATTTCCTAGCATTAATAATGAGTACTAATATATCATCGTTTCATTTCAACATCAAAAAAAATACTATTCGAATATTAATGACAATTGAATAGCATCAAATATGTTCAAAGTATATTCAGAACACTCAACGGAGAAAACAACAATTGCATAGACGTGGGGGTATTTTGGTCATCTAAAAATTATAATAAATCAGATCTTGAACGTGATAAAATAACTTGATGAATTGGATCATAGTCATGAGTTTTTATTTATAAAAAAATGGGTTTTATTAATAGGAACAAAAAGTGATGGGTTACAGTTAAGGAAAATTCAAACCAAATTTTCTATTTTTTTGTTTGTTTATTATCTGTGTACATCAGAAGATATTTATACACTCATTTTTTCCACAACAGCTGCAGTCTGCAGATGAGGAGACTCTATACATCAAACACCATAATATCAGGTCGAACTTTTTAATTTAGCACAGAAGAAGGTATTGCAGAAAAATGAGAAGCATGCTAAACACATTAAGATGAGCGAACGGGATCCAATGTGTGACAGCTAGCTAGAGCTAGAGTAAAGAGCCAGCCACTCCAAAGTTTGAAATTCATCACGTCCGTTCTCAGCAGCCAGCAAAATAAATTAATTCTAATAATGAAATTTATATAATCGTCTGCATGTGAGGGTCCAAAACCCTAATTCCTTACCAGACGCTGTCTCTAGGAAATCGAAGTCCCACAGAAACCAGATTGAAAGCGCTATTGACTTTGATGCCAAACAAGTTGGGTCAGGGGCAGGGGGGGCGTGGGGCATGGATGGTGTCCTAAGCACTGATTGATCTGTCCTTTATGTTAAAGACCCTCCTAACCTAATTCAATCCATGTGACATTCAAAATCCATGTGGAGAGAGCTAGAGACTGTAGCTATGGCTATCGTCAGAAAACAAACAAACAGGTGTGTGTACGTCTGAAAATTAAACCCAATTATATTCTAGCTAGCTACCTGCTACATAGCTGTAGCATGACGAAGGAATATATATATATATTTTGAAATTCAAATTCCATAGTCCTGTGGAACCCTAGCAAGCTATGTATAGCCTTTCAGATGGGATTCAGATGAGCAGCATTTAAATTTTGGTTTAACTTTTTTTTGTTTCTGGGTGTTGGATCATGTCGTGTTTGCAGAAATTAGGTTAAAGAATTTGAGACTACATCATCAAATCATATATTTGTTGCGCACCAACTCAGCTTTTGTCACGTGGAATGGAATGCCAGTTGATTTTTCTAGCTTTCTAATAATAATACAAGACAATAATCTTAGGGGCAGCATATACTGGTAATTCAGAAGGGGAAAGTTAGAAAACCTTTTTTGATCTACAGTACCCAGACCACATGTCTTGATCTATGTTCTTGTCCTTGAGCATTCATACAAGTTGATGGATGGGAATGCAGAATTTTTTTCTCATCTTGGGTATTCATAATGGTGCCAATGCTTGTGGTCCAAACCTCCCACATCCAACAAATAGTATAAATTGAATGTAGGACCACCCCAAGAGATGATTTTAAATAACTCCAATTAAAGTTCATATATGTATGTATATTGAAAATAGGACAAGCAAAAGCTCAGTTCTTCCTCATTATAATTGAAAAACTTTTACTTAAGATGAAAGCCTTCTGACGGTTAACATGAAAATAGAAATCCATTCATCTAGATATATATATACATATATATGTCGTTTTCTTATTCTTATTTCTCTTTTTTAATATACAGACAATAGATAGTGGAAATTACTCTAGTCTATATAAAAGGAAATTCGAACTTGAGTGCAAGAGGACGGACTCTCCTTGATGACCAACTGCCCTAACCACATATATATATATATATATATGCCCTATCATGATGATGTTAGCACCTAGTAAACTTAGAACCCAAAATTCCCATGAAATGAATCTAATTCAACAAGAAAACAAAAAAAGTGAGTGGAAGATGTTGGCACTAAGTGGGAGATGAAGACATGAAACATTATATAGGGCAGCAACATGCCAAATACCAATTGGCAGCTGGCTTTCATTCAAGGTCCTGGTGCTCCAACAGAGTTACAATGCCTGAGAGAAAATAATTTATGTGTTGCTGTAATAAGGGACATCTGTCGTCGGAGGTGAACCAAACCCTATTTTGAAATCACATCAGACAGTATAAGCCAACCACACAAATTACCCACCACTACACATTATGTGCGGGGAAGGTAAATATGTGTGCATGGTGGTAGGGTCTTGAGAGCACCATGGACAAAGCCTGCTCTGTGGCTGTGGTCCATCCATGCTTCATCAGTGTGGACAAGATCTAGCACCATCCATCATGATCTTGGAGTGGTCAACTAAGCAATCCTGATGTGGCCCCTTACGCTTTGAACGGCTGAGATGACTTCTCGAGAAGCAGCACCATGTTTTAGCAAGCACTAGAATGATGTTAGTTTCCCCTTTCAGGTATGTATTGGACCCTATTTGGACGGTGAAGTAATGACAAGTCATTGGTATGGAACCAGTTTCTTACTTTCTCGTTAGGAACTATCAACTAACAAGAAATGGGGAGTTTTTAAAAGGTTGCCAGTTTCAGGAAAAAGGTAAAATCCAATACTCACAAACACATATGTTGTTTGCTGTTGACCAAAATAAAATAAAATAAACACACACACACACATATTATATTAATATTATGCAAAATTCAATATCCGACTTCATTTACTTCTCTCATCTTTTTACTTTTTTTTATTTTTTATCCAACATAATTTACTTATTATTTAAAATGATACCCTATTTTGTGGTGAGTGCGCGGCTGGGAAACTAATCATGTTGGTAAGATTGATACCCTATTTTTGTGGTGCCTATCCATGTGCATGTGCATCATTTATAGATAGCTCTTAATAGTAATGGTCCTCCTCCCCTTTGGTGTACGAAGGAAATAAAAGAAAAATGAATAGTCCACCGTCAATTAGGTCTGGTCTAGTCTAGTCTAGTGAAAAAATTACCTTAATTTATGAATCAGTGGTCTCATGTTCAAATCTCCATAACACCTTGACGTTGGCGGTGTGTGTGGACAAAAAAAAAAAGAGAAGAAGAATAGGCCGACTTCCCTTTTTGCTTTTATAATCTCATTTCCTTTTTGGTAGGTAAATGTTCCTTTTTAATTGGTACTAGATAGAAAGAAAGTCGATTGGACTAGATTTTCCAACCTCTGAGTAAAACGACGTAACTTCTCCTCTTTGTTGTAAACATTGTAGCTATTTTCAAGATGAAAGGCTAGGCAGACAGATCGAATTTGTCCGTCTAATGAAACTGATGGATTATTTGCTAGTTTATTGAATTGCATTTGACAATTAAAACAAAGATGTGGAGTGTGGACCTTGATTAATTATATATCTTGATGAAGAAGAAGACTATTAACCACATAATTAATTTAATGTTATGAAATTTCTAAATTACTTGTGGACCCCACTAGCTAATACGTATTAATTTCAGATTCAATCATAGGGTCCTATCGTTGACAGATATTTGGAATATATATTAGATATTAATTAATAATAAATTAATGAGAATGTAATACTCTGTGAAAGAAAGCTATATATATAAGGAGAGTTTGGTGTGAGAAGGAACATGGTTGGACCACAGACCTTGATTTAGATGAGGAGAATATATGAGAAATAAAACTACAAATTTAATACTATTGTACCAACTTGTTGACACAAAATTTATAACCTTTTTCCATATGTCTGGTTTATTTGAGAATGGGGTCTACAATTATATAAATATCTTTCGAAATTCAACATTTCCTCATGATTAATTTCATAAATAAATATATAACAATGAATAGTAACATGGAAGATGAAGAGGTTATAAAAAAAAAAAAGAGAGAGAGAGAGAAGTAATGGTCATTGTTACAGCACTCACTCCCTCTTCTCCCCCCTTATATTGAAGGCTCCCTCAAACTCCACTTTCCTCTCCACGAGAGAGAGAGAGAGAGAGAGAGAGAGAGAGAGAGAGAGAGTTTTGAAGGAAGAAATTAGTGTTGCGTTGGTTTCATATATACTGCAACTAGAGGAAGCATCCAAAGGGATCGCATTGATCCCAACTAGCCATCTCTTCCATGGTTTAATTTGGATCATGCTATCCCTTTGGATATCTCCTTTGGCAGCTTCAAACTTTTAGATATATATATATATATATCATGCGCATCAACAACTATAGATAATCAAGGAGTTCATCCGATTGACTCCGCGATTTCTTGCCTTTGAGGTAATTCAAACTTACCTATATGTATTCTATGCATGATTAATCTCTTGTTTCCAGACATACCTGTTTTCTTTTCTGTTTTTCGTTTTAGCTTTCAAAACTCATATTTTCATCAAGAACCAACATTTGAATGTTTTCATTAACTTTGCCTCAAATATTCCAGTCTAGCTATGGCTTTTTGCTTGGCAAGAACATGAAGGAAAAAAAAAAACATGCACCTCAAACATTCAAGTCTAGTTGGGTTTGTAAACTGATTTGTGTTGTCCTTGAGCTAGTAATTTTAATTTGAAGGTACGTATATACTTTGATAGTGGTAAATTCATGTTGATGCAATCTCTTATTGTGATATATGTTTAAGATTCCTTAAGTTGTGATAAATTCATGTAATTTTAGGTATATGAACACGTTGGATCTGATTTCCATGGGGATGCATCTGGGCGCTCAAACCCAGAAATCTTAATCTCCTTCTTTACAGTTGTAATGGATGTTAATTTTATTTGCATACAGTGTGTGAGTGTGAGTGTGTTTGCGCTTGTAAACAACGATAGGTTAAAACTTAAAACCCAACCAAGGAAATTAATAATAGATTACATATCTATGGTGAAGATATACGAATGTTAAATTCTGCAGTCAGTATCTATTTTCTCAAGCAACATATATGCAGGTGGCTTTGATTAAACCAGAAGGATCTTTTGCAACTTTTTTACTCAAACACCTGTATAAAGCGAAACATAAAAGAAGGTTGCATATTAAAAATTTGTAGTAAAATTTTGATGTTCGTGTTCATGAGTCATGATTAACAGATAATTAGTGGAAGCTAGCTAGCTAGCTAGGTGAACATTGCAACTAAAACAGTGCCATATGATAATAATTTCTACATGTGTCTTGGGTTACAATTTACCCCATTTTCTGAAACTTTTGATGATTGCCTGCGTCTCAACAATTTGATCATTTTCAATTTTTTGACCTTCTGTAAAGGTAACTTTATTATAGAAATAGTATGAGACTAATTACCTCTGTATTTAGCATCGGTGGGAGAGGCTCGGGATCCATTTTCAATTAGCATGAACCAAGTTTTGCTGACTCTATTTTATGCTTGTCGCAACAGAACAGACTAGCTAACATGGCCACACATTGCTATGGCCCAAAGTCAAGTCTCCAAATCACATGCTTTTGAAGACTTTAATTAGAATCCAAGGCAGTGGAAGATGAGATATATATATATAAACTTAGAGAGACTTCCTTTTTTTCTCCCACTCTGGGCCTCACATTGAGTGTACCGAAGGCAAAGGCAAAGGCAAAGGCATCATACACATGTGATGAGACCTTAATTAAGAAAAAGTCCTTTTAATTAGCCGTTGATCTCATTTGAAATAAAGGGTCATTTTGTTATACCTCATACATATGCCACATGACCCCAACATTCTAACACTCTCCTTTTGTCACATGGCCACGACCTTCCACCATCTCACTTTCCTTAATTAATTAATATTAATTGAGTAAATGTACTTAAAATACGCGTGCGTCGATTACATACATTTCTCTCACACACATGTATGTAGAATTTACGATTAAATTGTTAATTTTACCCTGTGTAAATTGTAATGAGCCTCACGTTGAGTTTTGTCAATGATGCAGAAAAGCATAAAAGAATTCCATCATTGCAGAAGCTTCCTAAATCTAAGCAAAGTTAGGGAAAATCAGCAAATTTCTACTAGAATATTGCGTGGTCTACGCTGTGATTATTGATCATCATTATGTTAGTCAATAGTAAAATGAATAGGGTGATCAATATTCAAATCAAATGGGCTCATGGGGTCCAAGCAGAGGAAGAATTGTTGGGGCACCAGGAGTGCATGCACAAATTATCTTCAATTGTAAGATATGTACCCCAATTGTCTCCCTCTATCACTACACAAAGCTTTGTCAAGGACACAAACTGCCAAAAGAAAACCAGAGTGCATGAATTTTTCTTTGCAATTGATCAGAAAGGAATTGGATGCTCCTTGCTCTGCAGACTGCAGAGGGGCCCAAAACGCTTGATTTGCCTCCAAATTCAAACCCATTCACTCCAATTTCTTCCATCGCTTTTCTCTTTTTAATATTGCGCTTTGCGAGACACAATTTTCAGCCATGTATTGGGGATCTGCAGGATTTTATTTGATTTTTTTTCCTCATTATTTGGGGAATTTGATTGAGATGTGTATAAAGTTGACCATTGCCTTGAGTTGTTATCAAACTTCCATCTTTTTTAGGGAAGACAATGGAAATTTTTATTTATATTATGTTATATTCTCCCTTTTATAAAAAAGAAAAAAAAGAAAAAAAGAAGAAGTTATATTCTTATCAGGAGAAACCGAACCTATTCTTATATTCTTGTAAATCAATTCAAAATATAATCCATCTAGAAACTAGCCTATTCTCTCCCAAAAAACACTCTAGAGCCGTTTTCACTTTGAGATGGGAGGAAGCCACTGTTCTTTCTCCATTCTCCTCTCTTTCCCCATTTTCGCAGACAAAAAGTTTCAACTCTTTTTCTTTATTTTGTTATGATTTTCCTCTACTCATCACAAGCAGATGCATCTCGGCGTCGGATCTTCACCTGCGTTTCATTATTAGATCTCTACCACCATCCTTTTTGCAATTTCTTCATGTTTGGAATACGTCCCAAAGACTTTTTAGGTTTTTTATGTAGTTTTTACCTCTTTTGTGAGAGTTTTATTTGCATAGTTATGGTTTGGGTTTTTCAAAGTTCATATTTTTTTGGTAAAGTCTGCGATCTTAGTTAAGATGCCTATGCTAGAGTTTCTTCGATTCTATATGATTGTTAGTGGAGGCGCACCATATTATTTTAATTTTGATGTTAGATCGCTCCGTTATTGTAATTTCCCTTCGTGATTAGTGGTTCTTTTTGTGGCTAAATTATGAATGCAATTTCTAAATTTCTAAATTTTTTAAAAAAAAACATTAGGGTGAAATTGACCAGACAAAAACCAATGGTCATAACTTTTGACTCGTGCTTTTTGAAATATCAGGGTGTGGAAGCGATACGACGTCGTTACTCCTATATTTGTTGCGAATTCTTTGTTTCTTACTATTTTTGGGCAAAGGAAAATGGGAAATGCATACCATATATAGAAAAATGGTTTTCTTGATGAGATAAATAGGGAAATGGTGAATCCGCTTTGATTCGGGAAGTGGACGAAGACTCGGTTTCTGCAAATATCATGGCGAAATTCCCCATTTTCAGCTGCAATTTCCCCTTGATTTTCCTCCTGTCTTCGTTCTATTTCCTGACCCTACAACCCATTTCGTCTTCCTCACTCAAATCCCTAAACAACAACCCCAACTTTGATTCCGAAATTGCTCTCTTCGGCGACGCCGAGACCGTAGACGCTGGCTCCTATGTCAACATTACCCGGCCATCGGTCTCAAGCTCCGGTCTTCTACTCCGCCAAAAGCCCTTCAAATTTCTCGATGCCAATCTGAGCAGCCCGACGTCGTTTTCCACGGAATTCACCTTCTCGCTGACGCCTGGCAGTGGCGACGGCCTTTTACTGGTTTTGGCTCCCAAAGATTTTGGGTCCACATTCTCGGGTAAGGGCCCGTTTGGGCTTAACGGTGAGAATCGATTTCTGGGTATTGAATTTGACACCGAAATGAATGGAAATGTAAACGATTTAAATGCCAATCATATAGGGGTCGATGTGGGTAGCTTTGTATCTCTCACTGTTGGTAATGTTTCTTCATTGAATTTAGAGCTTAACAGTGGAGAAAAGTTGAAATCTTGGATTGATTATGTTGCTAGTTCGAAAAGATTGGAAATTAGGCTAAGTAAATTGGGTGAACCAAGGCCTTACAATCCGATTACGGCATACGGAATTGATTTGTTGGCAATGTGGAAAAATGAGGATGTGTATGTAGGTATTAGCTCTTCGAATTCGAATGGCAATTCGTCGCAGATTAGCAGTGTGTATTCTTGGTCATTTAGGCTAAGAAACATTCCAAATTCAATGCATTCTCTTCCGGTGAATCCAAGGGGATATTTGGATGAGCATGGTGAGCATTTGAGTGTGCATAAGCAGCGTGTATGTCCATTGACAGTTCTTGCTGGGATGATTTTCGTGACTGGTTGTGGAGCGTTGGTGGCTTTTGTGGTGCTGTTTTTGTGGGCTATTATCATTAGTAGGCACACGGTGTTCCCTGCTGAGTTTCCTGTGAAGCCTGTGGATTTCAGGTATGAGAAGATCAATGTAGTTGTAGAGAAGGATGCCGATAGTGTCAAGAAGCAGAGCATATAAAGGTGCCACCTTTTGCTTTGAATGTGTGTTGCTAATGTTTTTGCAAGTTGTAACGAACAAATGTGATGAATTTTGTTGTTATGGTTGTGCATTTAGATAGTCAGCCTTGATCAATCAACTCTGATGATTAAATATGTCTTGTATATATATGGCTCTGTCTTTTTCAGGCACTATATGTAGCTCAATTTTGTGCAATGTAGCGTGAAAATTTTATTATTTGCATTACCAGTTTGAAAGGCTATATTGTTTCTGTAGTAGATTTTATGTGATTGTCCTCTCATAAGGAAGTTATCGCAGTAGAAGAAGGAACACAAGTAACAAGCCGCTGATTTTTGTTTTTCCTTTTTAGCTGAAGGGTGCTTTGTTGTCAACTTTTGTAGAACCTCATTCAAGAAATGAAATAGAGAGTTAACAAAATGTTCGATAAGGTAGGCTAGGTATTGATTCAAGCATGGCCCCGTCTCACCTTCCCCTTCTTCACCTTAGTCTAATTAGCATTATGGGCAGAGTTCATGGGAACTTCCTCAGCATTACCCTTAGCTTGTTGTAAGACCTTTTCATTGTCGATAGCCATGCTACATTCTACTTTCAAATCGACACATTAATTTGAATGACATAGCTTTGCTCCCCATTGTATGGTTCCATTAATAAAGAATTTGAAGTTTCTGTTCATGTCAATGTGATGTATTGTTGTCAGTATCTGTTTGCTGGTTAAAACATTGGACAATTTGGATTTTTGAAACCTTGGGGAAGAAGATATTATGAGCCTCTTTAAAAACCATGCCAAATTGGTTTAGTGGCATGGTGTAGGGTACCCTCTCTGACTCTGGGATTGAGTTTTCTGCAACAATGCTGTTCTTGATGAATGCTAGACTGGATGTCTTGGTCTGGCAAGTCAGGGGCCATTTTATATTCCAAGTAGGCTTACGAAACTGAGAGGATTGTTGTTGGCTCTGGGCCTCTCATCGGCTAGATATGGATCTGCTTCAATCAATATGTAGTTAGTATGAATTGTGTAAGCACACTTGGGACTTGATATGATATGACGGACTTTATGTGTAGAAAGCTTTTAGAGAAAGTGCATTAAGACATCTTCTTTTCTAATTCCTTATCATAGAGAACCAAAAATATCATAGCTTTGAAGCAATATCATCACTTTATCAGTCACCAAAACCTAATAAATAAGTGGAAAATGAAATTATAAAAGCAGCCTTATCAAGGCACCAAGTTTTAGTGGTAGCAAATAAAAGAAAGAAAGATAGATGCCTAATAACAGCCCTAGTGGGTTTCAGTGCGACGTCTTTTCTTTATATTGCCCAATCCTACACAAAAGATCTGGGAATCCATGATTATGGATTTGCTCTGAAAGTATTCTCATGGTCACTAACCCACTGTTATTATCTGTCATTTTCAGTCAAAAAGATAGTTTAATAAAATAAAAACCCACCATTACACTTGCTTTGAGAGACTGTATCAATCTAATCATTGTGAATAACGACATTCAATTATTTTTATGTTGTTTTTCTAGAAGCATATTCGGAACAGGCATAACCTCGAAGTGTAAAGATTACAAGTCACTTGCACATGCATTTTATTAATGTAAAACAAATATATCACAAACTGTATAAAAATTCCTAAAGTGTCACATGAGTGGCATATTATTCTCACTCATTAGTCTAAAACGCACCGTACAATTATTTGAAGGTGCTTTGAAGCATATGCATTCTTGCATTTGCATTGAGTGTTTTCTATATCTATAGAAAAGTAGCAACTTTTTGTGTCTTTAAGTATGAAGGTAAGATTCGAACCTGTGCAAAGAATTATCACTAGAGTTGTTATAATACCGACTCTTATTCTTTTACCGTATTGTTCTACTATGATCTTGCATGGATGCATGTATGAAAATAAGTACGGCTATGCACACAGTACCCCCCATCAGTTCCGGAATCCTACAAGTGCGATGCGAGACAGAGGTCCGGCCACCAGCAACCATGGCGTGACGCCGCCCTGTTTTCTCATGTAGACAGAGATATGCCGACCGGTAATGGTAGAAGTTTCAATTTTTACCATACAATTCATGTTTCATGATGTTGCAAAACTTTTGGCGTCTTCCCCAGCTAACCAAATTAAGGAAACATGATTGAGTGATCTCCTATGCGGAACAAATTGGAATAAATTAAGGAATAATTAAACACATCAACAATATCAAAAAAGTCGGTGGGTTGGTGGCCCATCAATTTTAAGATATTAAGATATTGTGAACAAACAAAAATAAAAATCTTAGAGAGATTCTTCCTAAAATGACCGTGAAATCAGTTTAATTAATAAATAAAATAAACTAATAAATACCAAAAAGTGCCAATAATTATGAGAAAATACGATCATTTACACCAACAAATTCTTATTTAGTAAGCTATCAAAAGTCTTATTTTCCCTTAACAATATAGCATGTGCTCCTCACTTGATTTAATTTTGTAGAAAATGTTACGGTAGGACCAATTTGACGAATAATAAAGAGTTGATGAATCATTTGAACGAATAATTTAATTGAGGGACCAAAATGTAAATCGGGTATAAATTTTAGGACTATTTGAGTAATTTACCCAATAAATAAAATAAACTAATAAATACCAAAACGTGCCAATAATTATGAGAAAATACGATCGTTTACACCAACAAATACGTGGCGCTTTCTTATCCGTTCGATCAATAACCAACCTTGAAGATCCACATTCCAAAAAGAACCCAACTGCAGAAAGACACTGAATTTAACGGTGAATGGTCAAAATTGGTGCACTCTCCCAGAGAAGGCAGTTGTCGACAACTTTAAGACGGAAGAAATCTACTAACGACCCCCACGGGGTGAGAATTTAAGAGTCTTTGAAATGCACAAAAATCTGACACGCGCCTCCAACAAAGCAGCAAAGCGATACGAGTGGTGAGGTCAATGAGAAGAAAAGGGAAAGGAAGAAGAAGAAGTGAGTGTATTTAACACGTATGATGTTGTTTGTTTTACGAGCGTAATTTGTGAAAAGATTGCAACTTTTTAATAATTTTCTAAATTGGGTGCCTCCTTATTGCTGGCTGAAATGAATTCTATGCTTGTTTTCAGCTGAGGCATCTATAAATAGGCGAGGACGAGGGGAAGGTTAGGGCTACGCTGGCTGTGACATACATTTGGGAAGAAGAAGAAGAAGAAGAGAGGGGGGAGGAGGAGGGAGAGCAGAGCACGCTGTGGCTACTGGCGGGGCAAGGAGAACATCAAGAGTTGACTATGGATGCTACTAGTGAAGTCCATTCTGGTTCTAAAAAGCTTCATGATGAAGAAACTGCCGAAATCCCAGAAACCGCCCATCAGATTAGCACAGGTTTTCATTTCATTTTTTAAATTTTGTTTGTTCATGTCATTTACCTCCCTGTTTTTCATCTGGATTTATGTTGGATTGTTCTGTTTTGAAAATTCAATCATGTCGATGAAGGAAATGATTGTGGTAATGGTTGTTTTAAATCATTTTCCAAAACCCCAGAATGTATTTGAATTGAAAAGTGAAAGCATGCTATGTTTTTGTCTGGAATTGAGGCTGTCAATAGGGAAATGAATCGTTTTTCTAATTTTTTTGGTTCCTAATTTGAATTCATGAAATTATTGTTTTTGAATTGTGATTTCTAATAAACGAATGCTCAATGATTTCAAATAGCTCAGTGGCAGTGACATTGATATTGAAATTGCTTTCATTGTTTGTGAGCTCATCTTACCTCGTTGGTTTCCATAGATTCATGGTTTCAAGTGGGATTTGTCCTCACCACCGGTATCAACAGTGCGTATGTGCTGGGATACTCTGGAAATGTAATGATTCCTCTGGGTTGGATAGGCGGTGTAATCGGTCTAATTCTAGCCACTGCAATATCACTCTATGCAAATGCTCTTATTGCTAAGCTCCATGAATATGGTGGGGTTAGGCACATCAGATACAGAGATCTTGCAGGATTTATATATGGTAAAGTAAATGTATTGGTTGGATTCATTTCTTGAATATACCTTTCTTATTTCGTGGCTTATGCTTTCCCTGTTTTGTTTCCTGATGGGGGCTATTTGATTGCAGGCAAGAAAGCTTATTCACTTACATGGGGATTGCAATATGTCAATCTTTTCATGATTAACACGGGATTTATCATTTTGGCTGGTCAGGCCCTCAAGGTGAGATCAAATGAGGACATGGGATTGCATTTTTCTGTCACATTTGCATATTATATCCAATTAATCTTTTGCCAGTTCCAGTAGTTATAAGTTTCCTGCTTTTTTGTTTCCTTTAAATTGGACTATATGCATATGAACAGATTATGTCTTATTTTCCTAAAACTTGTAGCCGTTACATTTGCCATGTAGGCTGCGTATGTTCTGTTCAAGGATGACCACGTCATGAAGCTCCCGCATTTTATTGCCATTTCTGGCTTTGTTTGTGCAATATTTGCTATAGGGATACCACACTTGTCAGCTCTCAGGATTTGGCTGGGGTTTTCAACAGTCTTCAGCTTGATATATATTGTTATAGCATTCGTCTTGTCACTCCAAGATGGTAAGAATCATATTTCTTGAACAAGAGTTGTTTGCTTTGTTTAAAATGCCTGGAGTTATCATGCTTTGAGTTTAATTCGGAACATGCACATGCCATTTTCTTGTTCAATAAGTTTAAATTAAGAATTTGTAGTGCTTTGTTATAGGACTTCAAGCACCGGCCAGGAGTTATGACATCCCAGGGACAAAAATAAGCAGAATATTTACCACAATCGGAGCAGCTGCTAGCCTGGTCTTTGCATTCAACACAGGAATGCTACCAGAGATACAGGTACCTGGAATTAAAATCTTTAAAGTTTTCGGTTGCTTAGATGAGAAACTTCATGTGTATTTTTCCAAATTCACTTTGGTTTGGCTGTGTTTGTGTGACAGGCTACAGTGAGGAAACCAGTTGTTGAAAACATGATGAAGGCTCTGTACTTTCAGTTTACAGCTGGAGTTTTGCCACTGTATGCCGTTTGTTTTGTAGGGTATTGGGCATATGGAAATAAAACATCATCTTATTTGCTCAACAATGTCAGCGGGCCGATTTGGGTGAAGGCAATGGCCAATATTGCTGCCTTCCTGCAAACAGTCATTGCTTTGCATGTATGTCTTTTTTTTTTTTTTTGGTTTCTTTCAACCCCCGACTTTTTACTTTCTGAAAATCTCATATCAAGTTCTTATTGCTGCTTGTAGATATTTGCAAGTCCAATGTATGAGTATCTGGACACTAAGTTTGGTATTAAAGGAAGTCCATTGAAAATTCAGAACTTGACATTCAGAATTACTGTTAGAGGTGGCTACTTAGCCATTAACACACTGGTTTCAGCTCTTCTGCCATTCCTTGGAGATTTCATGAGCCTCACAGGAGCCATCAGCACTTTCCCTCTCACATTTATTCTTGCAAACCACATGTACCTGATGGCAAAGAAGGACAAACTCACTTCAGCGCAAAAGCTCTGGCATTGGCTAAATGTTGGTTTCTTTGCCCTTTTGGCCGTTGCAGCTTTAATCTCAGCCTTGAGGCTCATAGCAGTAGATTCTAAAACTTACCACGTATTTGCTGATCTATGATTAGGTTAGGTTTCCCTTTTTCATTTGATCCCACGAAATGTATTTCATTTACGTTTGGCAGTTAGGCCCCTGTCTTTTGTTGGTTGAAAGCTTAAGCATTTAATAGCATAGCTTAATTGTTCAAAGATTTGTTTCCTGCAGAGTCAAGTAGCATACATGACATCTTAACGCAGACGATATTATACCTGATAGGATAAAGATAAAATTTTATCACATCCAAAAAGTAAAATTTGCCCTCTTAGTATATATGTTTGATAATTAGTCCATGTACTGTACAAGGTTTATCAGAGTAAGAACAAAGAGTAGCAAAAACACCATCAGTTAATATTTTGGAAAGGTCAATACATTCGAAGCAATAATCCTTGAATAAATTTTGAGGGAATTTTTATTGCTAACAGATAGAAAAGTGAAAGGCAAGGAAGGATGAGAGACAGAGAGAGTGACGTTAAAATGCACAATTGATACATTGGCAAATAGTTTCCGAACAATGAGGTGCAAGAGCTATTTCAAAATTACAACAATCAAACAATATCAATCAACCTAATGCTTCAGCCTTCCAAGAAACCAGAGATCCATTTGGCAGATTTCCCATATCACTTTGATGAATCTTCAGAACCATCTGCAACCATTCAGAAAGAAAAGAAAATTTCAATGACATTATGAATAAAATTATGACATTAGCAGTTTTTACCCAGCACAGAAAAGAACTAAGCCAAGCTCAGGTCCCGAGTAAAAGAATGCTCTCATAGATATAATAGTGTTCCATTAGACTGAACATTAATCTAAGTGTTTCAACAATATTCCTGTGCACAATACAAAGGTAAGAACAACTTTGCAACCAGTTGCGGCTACTTGGTAGAATAATTGATATGAGATGCATACTTTCCTAATTAACCAAATTTTCACTTGTTCCGTCACCTTTATTATTGTAGAGTGAACGCAAAGTATGGCATTTTCATATGTTGTCAAAATACTATCGAATTATCAACTGCATAATACTACATCAAACCAGGAGATATTGGCTCAGGGCTGTGCATATAAAAATGTTAAGAGTTAACACATACACTTCACCAGAGTAGTAAAGAAACCAACCTGAGCAAAAGCTCAACAGTAAGTTTGTTTGGACAATATGATACTAGGGGAAAACAGAAGAATACAAAGAGTGTGGGTTTAGAACTTTGTACTAATCTTACAATATTTAACAAACAAATGCAAATAAGAAAAAAGAGAGGATATTATCCCGTAAACATAGAAATCTTTATCTTACCTAATTTTGCATCACCCAGATATCAATTTTAGAACAATGCAGACGGTATTGAGTAGTACGAGAGGAACTCTCAAGTACTGTGTTGCATAAATGAGACCTATAATCTGTCCTTTGACTGACTTTGTCCTGCCCACTGAGAATTCTGAGAGGCTCCATCCTCTAGGCGCAAGGAAGCGGTCCTCATTTAATATTGCTAGTGCATTTGCAAGAAGCAGAAAGCCTTCAAGTAGTGTCATCAAACCCATTTACCTGAAAAAAGAAGAATTTATTTCATATAAGCTACAAATGCCTCTGAGTTTTAGGCATTTAATCCCCATTCCCGATCCCCTCTTCAATCTAATATGTAAATGAGAAAAAGGAGAACAGTTCAACAACTTTTTCCGTGCAGCAGAAAATGAAAGCATAGAATGATTCTCCGGAGAAGTTAATTTCACATTTGTAATGAAGTTGCCATAGTTTCAAAGACATGCAGTCCTATTTGCATTTGTCAGTAAATGGACACGGGCAACTGCACCAAAGAGTATGAAAGTATCCAGGGATGAGTGTTTAAATGCAGCTGCCAAGTCATCAGCTATTCACTGATGGCTATGCAAGAGTCCACATCTATTTGTAGATGAAAATTCCACATAGCTTATAATACCTAAGTAGATATAGACCACGTAGGCGAATCATAGAGCACTTGTTTGTGCTTTCTCAGTTTCCTAACCTTCATGTGGAGAATATATAAAATTCCGGTGACGACTAGGACCTCAGTATCTAAAACATAGGACTGAAATGAACTCTTCCAGGCTGAATATTAACTAGATCTTTGATCAATCGGTTAGGTTATTGAGAATTTTTCATAAGTTGAAAACTAAGCTCCAATGACCAGCCTGATGACCCAGAAAACAACAACATTTTACACCAATTCTAAAATGAAAAAATAAAAACTAATAGCATTCTGCCACAAACAACAGTAACTTGGCCTTTTCCAAAAATGGGACAACCCCAGAGTACCACACTTGGCCTTTTCCAACAATCGGACGCAAAACCTAGCAACCTAGGAAATCGAATCCCCTCAAATAGCGCGGTAAACCTCAAAACATATGTAAATCTATGCGTAATAGATGAAAATCAAGAATACCCAAGTCAGATTGAAGATGTAAAAGCTTAAATATAAACCCGGGCAGCTTCAATGGAAGAAATGTTTCCAAGAACAACTCAGTTATTGAGAAATACATATTAAACTTACAAATTACCAATGTTATGGGAAATTGATAAAATACAAGTGCCATTTTAGAGATTGGGAAGGAAAATAAAAACCCACTAACCTGATGCTAGCACCTGATCTCAGAGAGACAGACTTGGATTGGAGGTGTAAATGGTGGCTAAAGCGAAGGCTTCACACAGCGAGACTACAGGAACAAGTAGAACGTGCGCTTCTTTTTTCTGCTTGCTTTTTCTTTCTTTTTAAAATTTCTGGTTTAGTGTTGGGCTGGATGAGCCTGCTGAATGTATATCCTTGTTTGGGCCAGCCAGCGCCTAGTAGTATTTGTCATAATTAGCCTTTTCTTTTTAATTTTATTTTTTCTTTACCCAAAAGAGGAAAAAGAAAATGGAAAAAGAAAAACCTTCTCATGTGTAATAATTTACAAAAGTTTAGACAAAAGTAGGGAACAGACTAAATTCGAATCTCCAACAGTCTTAAAAAATTCTGTAACCTTAGACTGCATCTCCCAATATGAGCTTCTCTTAGTTTTCTACCTATCTAAGATTCATCAAATGCACAAAGAACAGATATTTAAGGGAGAACCCATCTGCTGCTTCAGTACACTTTGTATGTACATGATTTGAGATAGCTACATTAGCTAAAGATATAATCTTTGCATGAATATCTACAGCTCGAGCCACACTTAAAACACCCTTCCTATTAACTTTCGTCTCCCTGTTTTGATCTTTTGGGTTGTTGTGGATGTTGAGTCTGAGCCACTAGACCTTTCACAAATGCAACCTGGAAAAGGATTTGCATAAAAGTTTTCCTCAAGTTTGGGCAAATTTCTGGAAATTCTGCGATATGGTCCTCCAATCCTATTTTCGTGTAACTTCTTAACCCAGGACGAGAATTTTTTCCAAGTTATCACGCCCTTGTCCAACTTATCAATCAATCTCACAAACCTTTGTCTGCAAGGCACATAAGTTTGAATATTAGAGAGAGCTTAAATGAAGATTTGGTTTAATATATTGGGCAATAGTTATGCTTACTTGTCAGGGCTGATTGTTTTCCTAAACCCTTCAAATCTTCTATGACCTTGGACTGCCTTGGCCATATTTCCATCATAAGAGTAGATGAAAACGTCACTCTCCACTGCTATAATATAGTCCAAGGCAGCAAGCTGATTGAGCTTGTCCTTGTATGGTTGTAGCTCTTCTTCAGTTGCTAAATTTGAGTGGAAAAATATATTAGGATACTTGTCTTGCACTGGTTTAAGCCCGTCTTGCCCATAAATCTCACCAGCCACTATGTATATTTTTGTATCTGAAGGAAACCCAATTGCTTCAAGGAACACAGAAACCTCTCTTGGGGTCATGGGGCATTGTCCTAAGTGTCTCTGCTCCGTGCCGTTGATCCTTTTATGCTTCCAATGCGGCGTCTGCTCCCTTATTGTTTCAAGCTCTCTATCCTCCTCTCTGGTAAGATTGTGACTGCAGCCTGTGAAAGAAAGCATGTCCTTTTCATATCTGCATGTACAAATATAATGTGCTTGTCACTGGTTAGAAAATTATACAGCAACAATATATGAAGGACACATTTTGTTGTCAAGTACATAGTCAATTTCTTGGACACACCTTAAATGGAGAGCAATGTATCTGCTACCATTGTTCTTTAATCTGTCAACCAACTTCATCCCGAGTTGTTCGATTTCAGCTGTGAATTTCAGAGCCTTAAACAAAACTCGGCAGCGGAGCCTCTGGATTGAGGTAGCAACATTGTTAGCAAGTCGGGAATCTGTGAGGGTGAATTTGAGCACCTGGTGCTTCTGCAATAATGAGACCATCTGTTGTTTATAGTAACTGGGCTGGTCACAAATTGTTACACATTGTTAGATTCAAATCCCATTGGTATGATTGAAAAAGGCTAAAAACAATCTTGACCATACCTTCGACCAAGAAACCGGAGCCTTAACCCGGGGCTTCACATCTGCAAGCTCTGGTGGGAGTGACTCTACAATTATGATGTCATCTCTTAAAACCTCCATGAAGTTCTTCCAGTTGAAAATTTCTTTAAAAACACTGAACAAATCAAATGCAAAAGAGAATGAAGGGATGTTAACTTTTCAACCACAATAGCCTAATCTAATATGGGCCAGTATAATTAACTAAGAATCCTAACCTCGGGTCGGTCCAAAAGGATTTGTGATCTAAAGAAGGGAGAACAAGAGTGGCATTCATAAGTTTTGCTACTGCAACCATGTCACCTATCTGCAAGTTCAATTTATTCAGAAGAAACCCAAGAAAGAAAAGTATGAAAGTCCCAAAACACAGAAGCTAGCTTAATTGGTTGCCTACCCCAAACTTCATTTGATTCAATCCACCATTGGCACGAATTAGGAGATAGCCATTTGTGGCTGTTCCATTCCCTGTTACAAATGAAACTAATAATTTAATTAAAACGATTCGTATTGTTTGTGATGACTAGTTTCCAACGTAGTATCACAAAAGATAATTCATTGGGGATGAAAACTTTCGGGACGTACGAAATTCCTTCTTCGATCGATTTAAGCATTGGTAATAATTAGCATTCTCTGGTGGCGCCCAAATATCACGAGTCTGACTAGCAGAAATCAAATAAAAGATGGGATCACAATCTCAGGTTACAAAAAAATGATACCCCAACTGTAAGAAGAATATCAAAGCCTTATCAGTAATAAAATGACAGATGATCCAAGTAAACCCAACTGCAACTTTGCAAGTGAGCATGCATCAATCTTGAGTCTAACATTAATATGAGCTAAGATTATTCAATACATAACAAATTTGTTCATATGGCATAGCAATATTTGGACTAAACTTATATATCTTTCTTAACCTTCATGACTGGATAAAAAATGCAGAAAAAAATAACAATCTGACCTGGAACCTTCCTGTATTTGAGTCAAATAATTGCTGCCACCTTCACTGACCATGTTTTGTTGCATTGTTGATGATGTCCCTGGTCGAATGAAACCTATTGTTTCCATCATCCTCAATTCCGGAAACGTACTGAGCAAAGCAAACTTGGCCAGCACTGACACAAAAGCTAACACCATCAAAACCATGGAAGCCCATCTGCACCACCCTCTTGAGAATTCAGACAACCTGCGCACTCTACGGCGAAAAAAGACGGCATTAACGTTGGCGTCATCGGACTTGACAGGAGTATCTTGTTCTTCTATGGCTTCATGCACACGTCTCCTTGACCTGGTGCATGAGTTGTGATGATCAGCAGCAGAGTTTGACATGGAGAAAGAAACAGAGAAACAGAGGAGATGCAGAGTAATGGGATATAGAAGCTTGAAAGAGAGAGAGGGAACGTGGGAGGAGATTAAAGTTTAGTTAGTGGGTGGAGGTGGAGGAGGTAACGGCCTGTGTTAGTGTTACAAAGTTTGTGAATTCAATTCGTTTTTATTTTATTTAATGGGTCTAGAATTTAAAGTGGGGGCGGATTATAAGGCGGATGAGGCTCTGTGTTTGTGATGTTATTGGCTATATATATATAATTTGTGTTGGTAATTCAAAACTTAAACAGAGCAAGCACCACATATTATCCAAACAAAACCCCCAACGTACACAAGAAATGTTGATGGTGTTCCACCTGCACCAAACAATCTTTCTTTCTTTTTTCTTTTTTGGTTATTTTGGAATGAATTACCATAAATACAAAGGTTTTCTAAACCTGAAAACACTTGTCTACAAGTCAAGACCATTTTCCAATAGACTAGATCCCGTTGACTTATAAACATGTTTACTCACCATATTTTCTACAAAGTCGGAACCTACTTGACATAAGCATAATGAATAGATATGATACAAAAAACATTATTTGAATACTTTGAACATAAATCTCTTACACTAGTATCCCTAACTTCAGCTATAAATCTATAAAGGAAATTTTTTTTTTTTCAATCATCGGGGAGGGAAAATTTGAATTTAGGATATCTTCCAAGCTGAGAAGAAAAATAACACTAGACCATGAAGCATGATCATTTATAAATAATAATAATAATAATAATAATAAAATCAAAATACAAAAGCTTTCAGATTTGGGTTGGGCTAGGATCCGAAATGCTTAATTGGACTCATAGATACTTACTTGGGCCTTCTTATAATCGATAGTGGGTTACATACCCATAACAAGGCCCATCTACAAAATCACTCCCTTTTATATAAATACCGTAATCTTCTTGCAAACCAAACTAGGGTTTTAGTGCTTCTTCTACGCAGGCGTCTGTGGTTGCTTACTGGTAGAGGCATAAACCCCAAAACGCAAAAATGGTGAAGGAACGCCAAGGAGAACGAATTAGGTAATTGATCCATTGATTGCCTCCCCCAAAACCCTAATTTCTGGAAATGTTAATCCGATTACATGTATCAGATTTGTAATACTTTCACTCTAATGTCTTATATCAGACTCTACGTCGGGGGCACCGTTCTCGGATACAAAAGGTAATTGATTTTGTATTGTGCTTTTTATTAATGTTTGGCTGCAATTGTTTTTCTACTGATAAATCCATAAAATTGAAGAAGATTTGATTTTGTTCTTCGGTTGTGAGCTAAATGGAGACTAGGGTTTGAGCTGACTGATTGTTTTGGTTAGGTCTAAGTCGAATCAATACCCTAGCACCTCCTTGATTCAGATCAATGGAGTGAACACCAAAGAGGAGGTGGCATGGTACGCTGGAAAGCGCTTGGCGTACATCTACAAGGCCAAGGTGAAGAAGAATGGGAGCCACTACCGCTGCATTTGGGGCAAGGTTTCCAGGCCTCATGGTAACAGTGGCATCGTTCGTGCTAAGTTCACTTCCAATTTGCCACCCAAATCCATGGTATTGTGTTATATTAAAAATGTTAGTGTGCTATATGTGTAGTAGTCTTTTATCAATGCCATTTCTGATTGTGTTTTTTTTTTGTGCTTCCTTTGTAGGGTGCTCGTGTTAGGGTATTCATGTATCCCAGCAATATATAAGGTACTTTTTCTTTGAGTTTTGTTTTGCTTTGATTTTTAGTTCTACGGTTATTTGTATGCAGTGTATGTTGTGCATGGCTGTTTGTATTTGAAGTTTTGATTTAGCATTGTAAGATTTGCTGGATTTGCCTCATACAATGTGGATGAATATGCTACTTCAGCATGTGTTTTTGTCTTTTATTGTTGCACAACACATGTCTGTGTTTTTGTGAAATTGAGTTTTTGCAGTTTCATTATGGAGAATGCAATAGTTTTGTTGTGCCTTGTGTTCAATGTTCGGATATATATTTACATTTGTGATTATTGGCTGATTTACGTATTACTTTTGACATTTTAGCTTAGCATAGTGTAGGGTAGGATTTGGTTGCTTACATTTATATATGCCTAGAAGGTAATCCCTTTGACTGTGTTGTCTCAATTGATTCTGAAATCCTCTATTTGATTACATGCCAGATGTTTACTTCTATTTGATACATTCATTTATCTGTGGGTTTCACCAGTGAGCCTTTACTGGTTTACATAATTTTGATGCCTGGGTTTTGACTCTAGTAATTACTTTACATTTTCATGATATCTTTTATTTGTGCTCATTTTGATGCCTGGTAGAGATACATTGGAGGTTTTGCCCCGTAATCTATAGGTTGTTGGTTATTGAGTTGTTAAGCTAGTGTTGATTTGATTCCCTTCTCTTTGTACTTGTGGAGTTTGCTGTCTAAATTATTTAGTTTGCAGCAATGCACATTTCAATTTTGTTTTGTTTTGTTTTGTTTCTAGCTATATTTTCAATTTCGTCCTGGAAACTTGAGATCATATTGCAGTTCTTAGGATAGAGATGCTTGTTGTTTATGACATAATCTTATTTCGCAGTGCTTCTTTTGGTTTTGTTGAGTTTCTAGCAAAAACTCTTCTACCCAGGTTCTAACCTTGTGCTCATTTTTCTTTCTTGCAGTTGCTCAGGACTTATAGATGATAGAGATTCGTCGTTTGAAGGTTTCTTAGTTTTATATGGTTTTTGCGAGCCAAGTTAGATGTATTGTTTGTTTGAGGCGGAGTCAGTTTTGTTTGTTTGGATGGCAGAACATTATTCAATAGTCACTAATTTTAATGCTTATCGTCCCGACCATTTCAACTTTGTGTTTGAATATTCATTAAACTACTCATGAAGGAAAAGTTTTGAATGAAGCAGCATTCTCTTGTTGGATATTTTTCTCCAATTTGGGTTTTTAATATTATGAAATGCTATATTAAAATTCCCCAATGAGGGCAACGGCCGATCCCTTAAAAAGCCCATTTGTTCACATTGTTGTTTCAGATGACCGTTGTTTCTGGGGCCATTGTCGATTATGCCTTTGTTTGTCTTTATATACGATTGTGAAAAGTAACTTGCTGTTTGTGTTATGCTTTTTACTCATGCCTGGACAGAGTTGTAGAGCCGGCTTAAACTGCAGGGAGGTTACAGTTAGGGGTTATAATAAGGGGGTTTTTAATAGCCGCCTGGACAGAGTTGTAGAGCCCTGGCATTTGCTTCACTCATATTCCTTCACTAGTCGCTATCATAACGAATCAAACTTGCCTAAAAGATTTGGTCCCCAGACCCATCTAAAACGGCTTAAACTGCAGGGAGGCTACAGTTAGGGGTTATAATAAGGGGGTCTTTAATAGCCGTTTGATCAAGTGCAGAGTTGTTATTAGACTGTTGGTTGAACCCCTCGTTATAGAAGCTCCTCTCAAACTGAAGCTAATGGATGGATGATGTAAATTTACATGGAGCTAATTGAATGATGATGTAAAATTCAATGTAAAGGGCCTTTTAAAAGGCTAAAACCAAAGTGCGAAGAAGGGTACCAAGAAATGTTTGCATCTCAAGCCCAAATAGAATTAAACAAAACCCATGTAGTAAAATGCAATTACGCAAAGGGACATCAAAAGAATGAAAGAACTATCGAAAGATAATCTCTGCCTCCAATGCACAGTGCCAAACCAAAGGCGCGGAAACTGTGGCGATTTAACATGTTGTTTAGGTCATTTTGCCTTTGTTTTGCAGTTACATACAAAACCCTTGAGTGGTGGAGCTTTGCTTTCGTTTGTAATCAAATGGCATGTGATGTAAAAGCTGTTGTTTAAACTTTAAGGTAGGCAAATGTCGACCACGTTCACAAGCCAACCACACGATCAAAATTGTAAGATTTAAGCTTTGGCGTACACTTTTTTATAGCTCATGCTCCATATGTGCCAATTGAGCTATTGTCCTTGTTCCTTAGAAATCTGTCATTTGGTTCTCTCTTAACATGCTTGTCCATTAAAATCCACACCCAATTATGACCAAATTAATTCGACACCGACCCGTCTTAATCACGAGTTTGGTATGCTAATCAGTATACAGTAATCAAAGTAACTTCTAGTTGCATGCTCAAACTCAGTGTCAGTAAAAAAGGAAGGTGGGTAACTGAGTTTGACCAAAAACAGATGGGACAAGCGTCTGCTAACTTGATTAACGGCATAAAATTAGTTAGGCTAATCCCATTTCTCCTTGTAAGAATGTCAAGTTCGGCCAAATGGCAAATAAACATTTGGTTGCTCCTTGAAGTGCAGGCCTCGTGCACAAGACATTTCAAAGTTTGAGACTCAGAGGTGCGCAACATCGTTTTCATGTAAGATGTGACATTTCAACATATTTAATCTCATTAATTGTTTTTTTTTTCTTCTGCATTTTCTTGCATTTTAGGATGATGGGAATTTACTAGACTAATAATAGGAACACAGAAAATCTTCAGAGATATATTTTTTTTTTTTTTGAGAAAATCTAAAGAGAGATTTAAAACAAAAATGAGCTTCTTCAACTCCTTGTTCAAGACCAATAAGGAATTAGTTCGATTAGTCCACACCTTTAGCATGCTTTTTAATGGTCTCGCATTTAAGTCCCTGTGGTATTCGTATGTGTGAGTTTTCTCCCCGTCCCTCCTTCCTAACTATGACACAAAAATAACCTCTTTATCCAAGGAAGCCGTATTATAAGGTTGCATCAGACAAAGTGCCAGAATCAAATGCTTAGGATTCTCGATTTTAGAACATATGGTTCAGCACCAAGATCCAAAAGTCCTAAAGTTATTGATTTGAGCGGATGATCTTTCATCAGGGTTATCTATAAGTTTGGCAGGACATTACATTACATTGCATACTTTCAGCAGATATTTGTCATTGCATGACCCGGGTTTTCAGCATTTTCACATGGGCTGAATTATGCTAAGTTTCTGTGCATTTGGAGGACCTTGGACTCATCTTCACTGCCTAACCTCAAAGTGAGCAAGCATCCCCATTCACCATCCATATTCATCATCCAAGTCAGCAATCGGGACAAGTCCCTTAATAAAAGAGTCATGAATAGGGAACGATGATTCAATCAAACTCGTAACTTCTTTCAACATTTAAGAAGAGAAATACAATATTACTAAACAAAAAGTTAATTGATTTTAACTTCTATATCTTAATACATGAGAAAATAAAAGAGTCAATATTAGAGTGAAAAACATGGCTTCCTCGTAATTAAACTGCAATACTTAAACGCTCTTTTAAAGAACGAACGATTTAAGGTATTTTAGGCTCAACGTTAAGAGTGATCACGACCTATATGATGTTATGTTGTAGTTTGCAGCTTGAAGGCGCCTTTGACTGTGACCAAAATCTTTATCCATGAAAACAAAATAAGCACCACTTGGCATGCCTTGGTGACTCTGTCAGCTGGTGGAAAAACGAGACAAATTATCAAACTTGGACTAATTGCTACACAGGGGAGGATCGGATTGGATGGTATTGGATATTCTCTCACCATCCAGACCAATGGTAAAGTAGAAACAGAATATACTCTACTCTCGGCTCTCTGCACTTTGCAGGTCAAAACCCACCAATGCCACGTTAGCACCGGGAGAGCTTCACCTTCAACTTCACCTGCTCAACTCATCACAACACAACAACAGTGGTTTCAGGTAGCCATGAACAGAAATTCACCTTCACTTGCTCAACTCAACAAAATTTAACACCCCTTTTAGGCTTTAGCCCACTTTCCTTCTCTCTGCAATTCTCTCTCTTTTTTTTCTTCTTTTTTTTCGGTTTTGGTACCTGAACACACAGAAAAAAAATCAGAGGTTGTTTTTCCTTCTTTAATGGCACAGATTCAATTGAATGCTTCAGCCCCTCTTGTACCCTTCAATTGTATGCTCTCTCTCTCTTAATTGCACAAAATTGTATTTTAAATTGTTGGGTACTTCAGATGAATTCTGGAGTTTGGTTGCTGAAAATAATATTGAGTTTTTAAAAACAGGACACCAGATTCATGGATAACATATGTAAATGTTGTTTAATTTGGTTATCTAAGTGAACCCAAATGGCGGTCTTACGATCAATTTCTTTCATTTTAAAAAATTTGCTCAGATTCCAACAAAGAGACACAAATTCTTCTACTTTGGCAATTGGGAAAGTTATTGACATTTCTGGGAATTTTCAGGTGGTGCAAAGCAACTGAGTAAGTCAGTACTTGTCTGTTCTTCAAGAAGATGTGCAAGTTTTTCTACACTATCATTTACAAGTTTTAGAAGCACAAAAGTTCGAAACTTTGAATTGGGTGCAAGCACAGCAGCAGCTAGTAATGAAGGTTTCGAAGAGGTAGTTGAAGGTCAACCACTACCAGCCTTGGGCTATACATGGCCAGATAAGAAGGTTGGACTCTCTCTTCTCAATTTGCTTTTATTAACTCTTTTATTCAGAGATTGGGTGCTATGTGAATCACATTTTAAAATCATATTATGTGGCATGGAAGATCATTTATTACCTATAGTATCACCTGTCACATAATGCGGTTTAAAGATATGATTCCATTATCAGCATTACAAAATATATACTGACACACAAACAATGCGTGTAATCGGTAAAATGTTTAAGCAAGCAATTCAACTAATTTTCCTACCTAAGCAGTCTATTTAAGGGCATTTAGTTGGAACCAAAATTATGTAATGAAGTCAATAGTTTTACCAAACAAATATCTTGTTATCTTAATACAAAAAATCTTTCGTGCACCTTAAATCATGTAAAGAATTCATCCAAGGAAAAAAAAAACACATACAAACAAGAACAAGCATCTGATAATGTTCATATAGTCCCTTGCATGAAGCATTGTCCAATTTTCTAGTACTTGAATATTTTTTATCAATTGGTGGCCAGATTCGCATAAGCTTGCCTAACATCTTTTAATTTTCTAATAAGCGCGTTGGCCGTAGAAGAAGAGCATTCTTCGTTGACAATTCTTAATCCCACACTTAAATTCCATACGCGTCATTGTCTTCATTGCCCTCATACTAAATAGGGGTCCAAATGTATTTCCAATTTTAAACTCTTAGCTAATTAATATTAATAAATCTCAAATTTATTTGTTTACATTTAGCGACGACTGGTCCAGCGCCTGCATTAAAATAGAGAATGGGGTTAACTTTAACACCTCAAGTTCATGGGTTTTTTTTCGGAAAACAAATAAATGGAGGTTGGATGTTGGGATTTTTTGGATTTGGTGGGTTTTATAACAATCTAGGTAGGGATTGACCATTTTCATGGAATTATCCTTTAATTTCATGTGGAAGTGTTGTCTACTTGTGTCAAGATATAAAGTCTACTACAAGCAAATCAAAAATGAAAAAAAAAAAAAGCATTCCAAAACATTAAATAAAATGAAGGTCAAAGTAAATTTGATGATCGCATTATAAAAAATAAATAAATAAATAAATTTGATGAACCGGAATAAATTTCATAAAAGTTCCCATAAAAAAAAAGGTTAAAAGTCAAAATCTTTGTAGGGAAAAAAATGAAGCAAATTTAATTGAAATGGTCATTAAAATTAAAATTAATATATACAAATTTAATTTATGTTAAAAACTGAATATGGTCAAAGTCTACTTTGCTTATAGTTTACAACAAAAGAAAAATAAAAACGAAAAAACGAAAAAACGAAAAAACGAATTAAACTAATAACTTAAATAACAACAAAGAAAGAAAAGAAATGAAGTGAATTCTCCCGTACGCGTTTACCTCTCTCTGCTTTAAAACTCTCTTTTTCTCTCTCTCCCTCTCGTCCCCTATTTGCAGAAGAGGCACATTCCTCGTCGGTCGTCCTCAAAACTCTGACCCAACGACGCAGCCTCTCTTAATTTTAACAGAGACCCATTTCCATTTTCAATCCTCTTTCTCTCTGCCTGTTACTTTCTAAAAATTCTTTATTTTTCGCATTGTTTTTCATTTAAATTTCATAAAATTCTGCGTCTTTTCAATGAACCTCAATTCTCAGATCCATGGGAGGCCAACCCATGTTTCTATATAACCCACTTTGTCATTCTCTACCTGGGTTTCACCAATGCCCCAACCCTAACAGATCCCACCTCACCTGAACCTAACACTTTCTTGGTTTTGCCTCAAAATCTCAGCCGTCCCATCGAGACCCACCTCATAAAATGAAGGGCAAGAGCCGTTTGTTCACGATCGGGCTCGTCACCGCCTGGTACTCATCCAACATTGGGGTTCTGCTGCTGAACAAGTACTTACTCAGCAACTATGGCTTCAAGTACCCGATCTTCCTCACCATGTGCCACATGACCGCCTGTTCTTTGCTCAGCTACATAGCAATTGCTTGGATGAAGATGGTTCCTATGCAAACCATTCGATCCCGGGTCCAATTCTTGAAGATCACGGCGCTGAGCCTTGTGTTTTGTGTGTCGGTCGTTTTTGGGAACATTTCGCTTCGGTATTTGCCGGTCTCGTTTAACCAGGCTATTGGGGCCACCACGCCTTTCTTCACCGCCGTCTTTGCCTACTTTATGACTCTCAAAAGGGAAGCTTGGCTCACCTATCTCACCCTCGTTCCTGTTGTTACAGGGGTCATCATTGCAAGTGGGGTATGAGCTCTTCCTTCTTGTTAATTTTTGCTTTATTATTGTAAATTCAAGTATATAACGGAGAATTACTGTGAATTCTGGAAATGGGTTTGCTTTGGGATGAGCTGCTTTGGATGAGAATTGAGCAACCAGTCTGTGAATTGGTGGGATATGGGTTGGGATGGATTGGTGGCAGTTTTTGCAATTGGGTTGTTCTTTTTGTGTATAATTCCAATTGGTTTTAACTGTCCTATGGTTGTATGGGAACTAAAATCTGATAGTTGAGAGAAAAATAATTGTGAGAAGATCTACCAAAACAAAATGGGAACATAAATTTTGAACCTGAGATCTGATAAGTTCTTGTCAAGTTATGAACCTTCAGTTTGATTCGACCATACCACAATGCATCTAATAGTTTTGATCTTTTTACATGGCCACAGGGTGAACCAAGCTTCCATCTGTTTGGTTTCTTAATTTGTGTCGCAGCAACTGCTGCAAGGGCACTTAAATCAGTGCTTCAAGGGATTTTGCTTTCTTCCGAAGGGTATTTGCTCTATCATTCTGTATTTGGTTGAAGTTGATGGCATTAGTTATTTCTTCTTCATTGAAATTCTCTCTAAACTGAAAATTGGCACTGAATGGCTTGCCTCTATATTCCAGGGAGAAGCTGAATTCCATGAACCTCCTTCTATATATGGCTCCGATAGCTGTTGTTTTCCTACTTCCTGCAACACTTATCATGGAAGAAAATGTGGTTGGTATAACACTAGCTCTTGCAAGAGATGATGTCAAGATCATATGGTATCTGCTATTCAATTCAGCATTGGCATATTTTGTAAATCTGACCAACTTCTTGGTCACAAAACACACCAGTGCTCTGACTCTTCAGGTTTGTCTCCCTTCTTCATCCAGGCATTTGTATATTGTTAATCAGAATGTATTATGAATGCTGTTAAACACGTGTGATGTTCTAGCATTTAGAAGATTTCATGAATAACAAGTATGGTTTGGGGAGTATTGAAGTTGCAGGGCTATCTTTAGGGTTTAAGGTGGTGAAAGATATTCAATTTTGTTGCTAGGATATGAATCATCCAAACTTATAGGGACGAGTTCTGTTTTAAGGATGCATGATATGGGGACGTTACCACTATAATAAGCTGAATTTATAAGCTAGGACCAATTTGCTTTAGATTAAGGCACTATTAGGCCAAGGGTAAGGCCAAAAGTATGTTGGTCTTGGGAAACTGGTTCTTGTAGCCACCCTATGTAGCTGGGTAAGTTCTTATTGGATCATTAGTGGCTCCGCTGTTTGCATGGCTATGTTGACTGATGAAAGGAGCTCCGTCTCCTCCATTTTGGTTAAATATGTTCAGACAAAATGATCATGCTTAATGTGAAATATTGAGCAGTTTATGCTTGATTAAATTGAAGAATGATGTATTTAGTTCTCACATTTTCGTATTGTCATTACTAAGTTTTAACGTTTCTTTTCCTGGTCTTGTTGCAAGTAACAAATGGAACTTTGTGGTTATCCAGGTACTAGGAAATGCTAAAGGAGCTGTAGCTGTGGTGGTCTCAATATTAATTTTTAGAAACCCTGTTTCCGTGACTGGAATGATGGGTTATTCTCTCACAGTTTTTGGAGTGATCCTTTACAGTGAAGCCAAGAAACGAAGTAAATGATGATTCTGGGAAAGCATCTGGTGGAACTTCCTATGTTTTGTTTTCCATACTGCGAGAACAGCGGTGGTCATCCTGGAGGCAAGTTGGCGCCACATGTTGGTGCCGGGATTTGCCTCTACGAATTCTATTTTTCCCCTGGAGGCCTAAGTGCGTGGCTTCCATTTGTATCAGCGACAACGCAGGATAAGTCAAAAGTAGGAAACTTAATAAGTGACTAGTATGGTCTCTATTATTCCCAGTTTGGGTTTACGGAGGAAATATATTTTTATCGTTTATTCTTTCAGAAAAAGGGTTGTAGTCTGTTATTAACATTTCTTATATTGATTAATTAATGAAAGAAAACATTCATAATTTCACAATTTTGTACTTGTATCTCAGACCGAGGTTTTTAAAGCCTTATGCTTGTTAGTTGCGACTTGTAAAAAGAGCCACAACATTGTTTGTTTGCCGACCATTTTCTGATAAACTCTTATAAATGAAATCATTGGGCCAATGATGACATCCAGAAAGAATGTCTTCAAATTTTTTTTTTTTTTTTTTTTTTGGACCTTTCCTATATGAAGGGGCAATAATATACTAAACTCACTCACACACGCTACACGGATTCTAGGACTCGAACTTAAGACCTTGCCTAAAGGAGTAAATACTCCAAACAACTACACTAGAGGGTCTTCATTTAAGATATAAGATAACAGCTTCACTTGTTAAGCAAGATGAACTTGCATCATTAACTAGTCTAAAACTTTTCAACTCTGAATCACAAACAAGCTCAATGATATCTAAGAGCTAATAGGTAGGAATAGGATGGCAATCTGATTAGATGAATGAAACTACTCAACTTCAACCTCAAATCCGCATTCAATTTCTGTTTCAGCTCCAATTTAAGTTTCAGACTCAATTTCAATGGATCAATCACTTCAATTTCAGCGCTTGTCTCCACTTGAGGCTTGTTTTTCTGTTCCGCAGTTGTGGCTGCTGTGGCATTGAGTTTCACCCTCATTCTCCTCTTCTGGCTTCTGCTCTCCAATTCAGGCTTGCTATCCGCTACAGGCCCAGCTTTGTTGGCTTCTTCTCCACTTGGTTTGTGGAATCTGTTTGAGCTTCGTTTTCCTCTTCTATCTTGGGAGCCAAGTAAAACCCTTTGTAACTCATCTCAGGCTTGGCAACATCATCCTCAAGAACAGACAGATCCAAAGCCTTTGCTGATTCTCACCAGCTGGTTTCCCACTTGGGTTGCCTTGGTGGATGAGTTCAAATACCTTAGGGAAAAGTTTAAACTAACCGGCTCCTCTATTTCTGTAGTGATTACGTCTTTAGATGTGAACATCTTATGTCTAGAAGACTACAACACAAGCAAACATTTCTGTGTTTAGAATTTCAGTACCAATTCAATGCTTACATGATCGGTTGAAGTCGCCTATTGTCACCTATTTCTGGGAGGAAAACATGAATTTGTAAAACAAGAGAGAAAACGAACCTCGTCCAAAGTATGATTTTGCATGCAAAAGATTGGACCAATATATCACCTCTGGTGGAGCACCTCAACCTTCACAGAACTGCAGCAAGCATTGATTTTACGAACCCAGTTTTCAGGCAAGAGAAACAGAAAAGGCAAACCAGAATCAAGTTCACTTCTTTAACAGCAAAATCTGACGCAAGTATAAACAATGCTTCTAAAAAGTAAGCCAATCCCCAAGAACCAGCCATACCCACAAAACAAGTTGATAAAATAGAAAAAGAAAATAAAGAGAAAGAACGAATTGATCACGAAAATGTATTGTGCTAATGGAAAGTGCTGCTGTTGTGGTTGAGTGAATTGCCATCGAATGTCCTTTAATTTTTCCTGAATATTCTCGAAAACAAATTTTCTGTATCTGTGTGACTGTCCTGTATTATACTTTCCCTCCAATTACGATTACAATTAGCATGTTTGAAGTCTCATTAATTCTGAGTTTCAAGTTTCAGCCTGCTTACGGTGGGGAAGACGGGTACAGACAAGAGGTTCAGTACACAAATTGTCGATCAACATTAGCCAGGACCCTAGAGTTAGGATCAATAAAACCTGATTACATGGCTCTCTAGTGATTATAAGGTGATCTCTAGTTCACATGAGAGGGAATCAGAAAAATGAAACGAAAATAGACTCCTCATATCTTCGTAAAAAGCCGAACAAAATGGTGACAACATGAACTTACTGCAAATAAAGTCCTGAAGAAATTCATTTTACAACTATCGGAATCGCACCACATACATCAAGCAAAACACAACAATGTGCCCAAGATTGATGAGCCAAGGAGACAACAGAGAAGAATCAAGTTTCTCACTCCACCATGGAAAGCATAAATTGAGGGGGATATAACACTCTTAAACAAAAGAAAGCCATGTAATCAAACCATAAAGTATGGCATTTATGCTTCTGGAATGGCTGCTGCTGCTGCTGCTGCACGCTTAATCGATGCAGACTTAATAAGATGGTTGTAGCTCCCTTTCTCCTTGAAAAGCTGGGAGAAATGGTGCTTGCAGTATAAAATGCCTTCCAGGGCGGCATAATTTGATGGTGTAATAGGACAGCCGCCATGAGAACACTTGAAACACGACTTGTGATAGGCCTGGCTCTCCACTGTCACCTGCAAAATTTTGGTGCAATAAACCCCAATTAGTTTCACATGATTTTCAATTTTGTTTTGTTTTTGTGTTTTTTTTGCCCTTCAAATTTGGGGTCAATGGAGGATTGGAACTATAATGTAGAGCAGACATCACTACTGTATAGGAATTGAAGCATTTCATAAAGAAAATTCTTTTATTTAGGCAAAACAATTTGTGCATTATTTTATTTGACCCTCCATTTTATCACCCCTAAGGGGAAGGGGCATACAGAATCATGGCCAGGTTTATTGATCTTGGGGGGAGCTTTAACTTTGGTATTGGTCCATGTGGACACTGACAAAATAGCATTTGGCTTATCAGCACATATTTTTTCTTTAAACTTGCTCACCTCTGTCCAAATTTTCACATTGGAAATTGACTTCTAATATGAAATCCTACTTCCACACATACTGAACATTCTAGCCAAGAAACAAGCTCACTATGCCTGTGATTCATATCTATGTACGTTATATAAGAAATTAGTCCCTTTTCTTCAAATAACTAATGCAGAGGAACTCATTCATTACAACCGAGGTCATGTGAAATTTATATACCCTCCAACACCTCTGATTATAAACAGGAATATTACATAGAACATGTGCTAAACTTAATAAAAGCAACAAAGGGACACTACTGCCAACGTAATTCTTTCACATTTGGGACGAGAAAAGAGAGGGGGAAAATAGAGTAGTATAAAGGATAATCATCAACAAAAGACATATTTTAGGATACTACCTTCTCCAGTGGATAAGCGGTTTTACCACAAGTAGCACATTTTTCTTGTGTTCCAGAAAACATGCTAGCAGCTTTGCTAGGTGATCTAGTCTGAAACAAACCCAAGCATTTGAGAATCAGTCTTAACACCAACCAATAGACAGCATAAGAAAAATTTGTTCACTCAAAATTAAGTTTGATGTAATGTAATGTTGTCGGGAAAATTTACCAGCTCTGGAGTTAACTTCTCAGCTGACTTTGCAGCTGTTGCACATTAAAATGGTAATCAAGAAACCACAAAAAAATTTATCAAAGGTGGACTTCATCTGTGAAAAGAGAAAGACATACGTGACTGAAAGTTCTTGTTGAAATTGCCAGTCTCCTTGAAGAGTTGTTCGAAGTGGGGCTTACAGTATAGAACACCTTCCATTGAGGAATAATTGCTCAGCTGTAAACATAAAAATTGCAAAAGCTTAACAACAAGGAAGGAACTTCCATAAACAACTCTATAAGTTGCATATCTTAATAAAAAAGGATTCAGCTTTATGGCATAAATAATCCTATATATTACAATACCCTTTGCATTGTACCAAAAATCCAAAAAAAAAAATGGCATTCTAATTAAGTTGGAAAAAAAAAAACCAAGCAAAATGTTAGTTCATACACGAGATTATTGTTTATTTGTCACTAACTCATTTGCATTGTACTAAGAATCCTCAAATATAGCAATCCCTATCCAGTAGGAAGTAACAGTAAATCAATAATGCTCAGCCAAAAAATGTAGCAGAAGACAAGGGATAAAACATATCCAATTTGCTTTTAATCTAATCAAAATGATGCATCCGAGTTACATGACTCAAACTGAAAATCAACAACAAAAGCAGAAAATGAGCCACAATAGATGGTTGAGTACCTTCAAAGTCCCTTTGCAGTGGGTGCATTTGAAGCAAGCCTTGTGGTAGGACACACCATCCGCAGAGAGTTCCTCTACTGGGTAAACTGTCTTTTCACAAGCCTTGCATTTCTGCTGGGTGCCAATGAAAGACATGCTTCTTTATGCTTTTAGATCTGATTCTTCTCTATTATCCAATATCACCACAGGCTTCGACGCAGATTTTGGCTTTCCTCTCAACCTTCTATCTGCAATGAACAATCAACCAGAGGGGAAAATGGCAGTCAGATGAAGTGAAATTGAGAATAAAATGAGCTCTGCTTGATTCCTGAGAAACTTGAAAATAAAAGATGTAAAATTAAAACTACAGTGATTCATTTAAACGTCAAAATTTAGCAGAAGCCACATATGCGACTATTTTGACTCGGAGGAGGTAAAACCTCAAAGTTACACAATTTGGCAGCTTTAACAACAAATCTACAGAAAAACCCAACAAAAAAAAAAATCAAATCTTTTTTGCTCAACTTTCTGAGAAACCGATCTGAAAGCCCATGGAACACAAATAGTTTATTTTTATTTTTTATTTTAAGAAGAAAAAAAAAATCTCTGATCCAACCTTAAACACACCCCACACAAGAATGCAAGAACAAATGAATGAGGATCTGGCAGCAGAGATGGTGAAATGAAGTCAACAGAATTCTTATGGGTCAGGAAAAAGCAGACCCTTTGAATAAAGTGAGAAAATGGTGGATCTTTAAGGCTGATTGACTGAGCTTAAAAATCTCAATAAATGAAAAATGGAAACAGAAAAAAGAAAAGATATTGAAAGATGAAATGAGAGGAACAATAAGTAAATGGGTCCTGGCGTACTGGAGAAAGGAGGGGATGGCGAGCACTTTTTGCAGCGAGCGGATACAGCGTAGTGGTGGATGACGACGATGAAATTATACTCGAGACCCCCCCAAATCCAATTAGAGATTTTTAGGCGTTATGAATAAATTGGAATAAAAATATCCGCGCTGGCGACACTTTGGCTCCACTTTGTCTTTGTTCAAGTTCAACGACTCAATTACGCGGCTTTTTTCGCCCTCTTTTGGCTGCAAATTTACACGTTGACCCCTCTTCTTATTTTCCATGTCCCTTTACTTTCACCCTTAATATGCCCTTTCTTTGTTATGTGCGACGAACCTAAAAACCAACAAAAAGTAACAAAGAATCCTTTCGGGCCAACGCCTAGCCTAATTTATCATCATCTATAACAGGATAGGAGCCACAAAATAGGGTAGATATCAAAACTGTATAAACCCATAGGTTCATTGTGCCCCATAGAAACGAGAACAACTTAGTTATAACAATATTTTGCTATTCTTAACCAATAATGCTATATCACATTACGATAAATAAAAAATGCTATATCATATGAAAATATTATCACGTCTGTCATAGTATTATTAGTCGAAAATAACAAAATAGTGTTATTTCCATTTCAAAGAAGTCTTTATCCATAGCGATAGACAAGTTGCAAACATTTCATTTTTAGTAAAGTAATTTGTGGATGAAATTGTTGTGAATAACTTAAATGGAATTTAAGTACAATATAGAGGATAATTAAATGCATATATTAGGATTATACTTTAGTGCAGTAACGTAATAGAACTTTTTATAATTTTACGGGGCTCTTATTGCACTACAACATTGGGTAACATCGTAATTTACCTACTAATTTAGCCAGAAGAAAATGCCTGAACTAGTAAAGGACAAAATGGTTACCAACAAATAAAAAAAACAGAAGGAAGCATTTGAAGACTTTCAGAACTTTTTGGGGGGCAAGATTACGAATTTTCTAAGCTGAGCCTAACATAATATTTATCCAATTACGTGCACTCAACTTAGCATCTCATTCCTAAGAGAATGTATGTAAGATCCATTGCCTCTCTGTTATAAAAAATGTTTATATCTGAGAGTTTTTTATTAATTTAATTCATAAAATACTATACACGTGATTTGGAAATATAATCAAATATGTACTTGAGGTATCGAGCAGGGTTACCACAGTGGTTGTAGTCCTTTTCTTCCCCCTGATTGACACAAGGATCGAAACTTCAGAGTTTCTTTCCTCTCAATATTATAAAAATAAGAATAAAAAGATACTTGAGGTTAGTTGTTAAATTTTTTTTATTTTACGAGGGAGTGGATGGTAATTTTCGTTACCTGGAATTATTCGGTACAAAATTTAATTTACAGCTCTGCTGGGGGTGGCCAATGAGTTGAATAAGCTAGCTGGGTCCATGGACAAACCAACATGGATTGTTCTTCTCAGTCACAACCAACACTGTTGTTTTAACAAAATCTTCAATGGTGAGTAGAAACATGGAGAGGCCACGCTTGAACTACAACATTATGGCCTTTTATTACCTCAACCCACGACAATCATAATTTGGTCTCAAAGGTGTAAATTAAAATTATAGTTGATAGAAGTTTTACTATAGAGAAATTTTGATAAAGATAGCGTTAAATTCAATTATGTTGGAGATTTTAATTTTTGGTATTAACTTTTAAGTTTCAACAATGAATAAGAGAAATGTCAAGTGCAACAGATATTAGCCCAAAGAAACCCTAGCCGCTCTCTCCATTTGTGAGTTCTAAAGGAAAACTCCATAGAGGGGGAGGAGGAAACTCATGTAGTGGTTTCTTATGAGCCATGGTTAGATTGAAGTTCTCCATCACCTCTTTTAGTCTATGTTCTTTATCAAATCATGCTCTCATAACTTGTTCCCTAACTCCACTCATGTTCTCTAAATTGGATTCTACATCGCCTTTGACGGAAGTTGTTGCAAATCACCCAATTGTTATTTGGCAAAGTTGTTGTTTTAGTTTATTTGTTCGCTCTTCTGTGCAGATAGATTGCTGGAAATCATATTTTCCCCATATCTGTTACGGATGCGGTGGTGGATGTGGCCGCGACAACGCTTCCTCATGTGGTGGTGGTAGGGTTCGTCTAGGTTTATGGGTTGTTGTAGGGTTTTGGTTATGTTGGATTTGTGGGATTTGTTTGGGTTTATGGTTAATTGTGGTGATGTGAGCTAGTGGTTTTAGTGTGGCTTTTGTCCATGTTAGTTTTGTTTTTAGCATGTTACTTTGTTGCCATCTTGAGATTGATATTTTATATGTTTTGTTGATGTCTTTGATTATATCATTGAAGTTTATCTAATGAAGTTTCTATTTGATTATTTAAAAAAAAAGTGTGACAAATATTTTAACGCAATACCCTGAATTTATATTTGAGTTTCATTTTGGTCATTCAATTAATTTTCGTACCATTTTGGTTATTCAACTCTCTCATTTGTGCCAATTCAGTCACTCCATCACTTTAAACTAATTTAAACTATGGAGAGGGGAATTTAAACTATGGAGAGGGGAATTTGAACTCGGGTGCAAAATTAGGAGCACATTTGCTTTAGCCAACTTGGCTAAGCCCATGTCTACAACACAAGTATATTCTAAAACAACTTACCAACTCATTACCACCCATTTCTCCCAATTGAAACCCTAATTCACCTATATGTACCATGTCCCTAAAATGAAAACCCTAACTCACCAAAATCTCCAAAATCAAACCATAATTCATAAAAAAAAAACCCCTGATTTAGCCATAATTTTGCCTTTGATCACTTGCAATGGACTCAAAATTCAGGTTTACCCCTAAAACGTACGTCACGTGATTAAAATTGACAAAAAATGTAAAAAATAACTTAGTTGGCATAAATGAGAAAGTTAGAAGACCATAATAAAACTCGGGAATAAATTCAGGGATTATATATCGATTTAAAATAATATAAGTTGATTTGGTTGAGTTTAGTTAATTTTACAACAATTTTGTAAAGATATTTTACACAATTTTAAAATAAGTTAAATTAAATTGAGTCAAATTAAGGGAATTACACTTTTGGTCAAATGATATTTGTCTCAATTTTTTTTTCGTCGATATTTCTCTCAATTTTATTGCAGGAATTTCAAGCTCGACTTTTGTATTGGCCGTTCTGCTTTGACATTGGCTTGTTAACGCCATGCCGTTTGCTGAACAACCAAAAAAACGACGTCGAGTAGCACCCTTTACCCTCCGGAATCAATCAAGCTAATTCAGAAGCGAGAAGTAAAATAGTTGAGAGCTCTGAGGGCGAACCGAGTCGGAAATGTCGGAATCGTCCTCAACCCTCTGCGAGCTTCTCATCCAGTAAGCTCCAAGTTCTCTCCTTCTCAAATTTTATTAATTAATTTTGTCTAACCTTGCTTGTCTGTAATTTTTCAGATTATCGGAGCCAATCTCCGAATCTCTGAGCAAAGCTCAGTGCACTCAACCAGAGGGCACCAATGTCTCCTTGAAAGCCCTACTGGAACCTCTCCTCCCTCACAAACAATCTCCACCAAGCCCTAACTTCAACGACACTCAACTCCACTCCTCAATCAGGGACTTCACCTTCGCCTGTGCCTTACTCTCCTCCTCTCAATCCTCAGTCCACGACCTCCTCTCATGGATCCCCAAACAACTCTCGGCCGCTGCAGACTTGGCCTTTCTCAGACTTTCAAAAGCATATTCCATGGCTTACAGTAAAAAGAATAACGAGAAGATTTCTGAATTGGGATTAAATTGTGGTTCGGTTCCTGAGGAGAAGAGGTTACTGATAGAATTGATGCCTGAGGTTCTTCCATTGTTGAAGAACAGGATTAAGGAGAGCTCCATCGATAAATCGGAGGATTGCGATGAGGTCTCAGCGGCCTCAGCGAGAGTGCCCGTTGGCTTTGCCATTGCGGCTGCTTATCAGTTTAGGTGGTTTGTTACACAGGTGTGAATTCATTTATTTGTTCTTTTGAGATGGTGAATTAAAATTTGGTGGCTTGTTATTGTTAATGATACGATTGGATTATCCTTGTTTTGTAGATAGATTATCCTCATTTGGGAAAGTTGTCTGCTTTGGTTATTCCTTGTGCTTTAACGGCTCTCGATCACTGGTCCCCTGAGATCAAAGTATGTGTTTACTGTGCATTCGTGTTTGGCTTTCGATTTTCGTTGTGTTTAAACTTCCATGAATCAGTTGCTTTGTAATGTAGCAAGTATATGTGTGTTAAGGCAGATGGATGATGCTCCTCTTTTATGCTTTGTTTCAGGGGCAGGGCATGCTTGGCTTTATACATATTGCGAAAAATGTGTATGCTGCTGAGCTTGGTTGGTATCAAGATGTGATTCTTGATGCATGCTGCCAGAATATTGCTTCTGATGATGAGATATGGCATCTTGTGGTGGAGATGTCCGTACTTATTGTGACTTGTACCCAGCAAAGTAATCCTCGTAGTGCATGGTATACTTGTTTTTCCCTGTGCTTTGTGATTGTTTATGTTTCTTAGTTCTTGTGGAGGTTGGTTGAAAACTGAAGGAACATGTGTGAGGTTTACAATCATTCTGATGGACAGTGACTTCTTCATAGAAAGTTGACAGCATATAAAAATTCTCTATATCACCGCTGCCAACAATGGACTAGTTTAAGTTTTTGACTTTGAGATTCCACTTGGTTTTGATAACTATCTCATTCGAGCTGACTGCAATTATCAAGTTTTTCCCTTATACATTGGATTTGATGAGTTCGTGCACTATTGTTGTAATTGAGTCATACAGTTAACTGTTGTTAAATTGTTCAAATGCTAGTGTTTATTGCCTGCCTCGGTTACTTCAACCTTGACACTTCAATTTACATCTTCTGATTGTCGAGTTATTAACTTATTGCATTTTTTATCACAATAATAAATAGCCTTCCAATATATTATAGGTTTGATAGGATGCTAAACGAGATGTTAAGTCACTTGGAGCGCCAACCTAGGAACAAGGAGCGACGTGTTGCATGGCTTCGTCATATAGAGCCACTTTTTAATGGTGTTGGTCTGGTGTTACTAGCTCATTTCAGGCGCATTTTCCCTCTTTTCTTTCAGTGGATGCATGCTGATGATGACGAGACTGTTTTACTGGTGAGAGCATCTTCCTCATCAAAATTATAATCTTTAGTGTGCATGTCTTGATGGGTTGTTGCAGTGAGTTATGGTTCAATGTTAGTATTGGTTGATGATAAATTACGATTTAATCCAGGCTTTCAGTACCATGTGCGAAAGCTTTAACCCCTAGGCTAAGTATAATGTTCAACACTTGGTCTACACTTTTGCACAAATTCTAGAGATATGGCTTCTCCCAGCGATCTTTTCATTCTAGGGCTTGCTATAAATTTGTTAATTTGAAATTATAATTTATATTAATAATTTTGAAAATTTTCCTCTTTGTATTATTTGCAGGTTCTCAAACAGATTGAAACAATTATAAAGTTAACGTGGATTAGGAACACACATTATGTGGAAAGGTAAACAAGCCATTTGATGAACACTCTTACAATCCATAGTAATAGTTTCTATTTTCTTCCAAACGAAGGGCTCATATAGGGGAAGAGCGGAGTCAGACTAGTTCTGTCTAGAAGGTTGTTGAGGAAGGTAGTTCAATATAGACTGGCTTCCAAGTAGGCTATTTGCTAGTTACTGGTTTCTTATTAACCTGAATTTTGGCGATCATGGATGAAGATGGGTTTGAATATCTTAAATCCTGCTTCAGAACCTACTCCACTTCCAGTTTGCAGCCATTTCTGCTTCAAGTCATTAACTCACCCTTTCCCTGTCTTTTCTGCTGAGTTTTGACTCCATGCATGTAATCTATAACATCAAACATGGAATCCCTTATTTTGGGTATTATTTAATTCATCGCTTGGTTTCAGGTTGGTGGATGAACTTGCTGCTTTGTACAAGGAAGCAGCATTGAAAAGGTCTCGTGAAGAAATTAGAAATCTTGTTATTCGGATACTGATCCTGCTCCACCAGTAAGGATTATGCCTTCTCCCCATATTCGTACAGCAATTATATGAACCTCCTCCTTGATTATCATTTATTTATTTAAAACCCTTCCTGTGATTCCCAGATGCAAAGGTCTGCAGTTTGAAACAGTCTGGGGCAAGCACAGAGATGATCCAAACTTGGCAAGCATTGTTCCCTCTTTGGGTGAAACAAAAACAACAATGGTAAGTTACCTTTTCATGCAGCAGATATGCTATAATTTCACCGCACTTCTCAGCATAGGATCAAAGCGAAAGATAATTTAACAATGTAGCCATGCCTTGTAGGCTACTTGATCCAATTAGGTAGTCAATAATATTATGTGAAACATTTGGGACTTAATTTGGGTAGGGCTGCCCTCAAGTCTCGGTGCTTTACTGTGCTTCTGCTATTTATTCACTTCACCTAAATTCCTCTGTAGAGGTCTCATTGTGAAAGAATTTTAATGTTTATAATCCATGGTTTTGTAATGCAGGTTGCCCAATGATCATATGGGAGAAAAGTTTAGTCTTGTTGTGTACAGAAGGAGATGACTTGCAGATGTGAATATGACTCTTGATAGCATACAACATTGTCTATATTGGCAGTTAGATTGTATTTGAATGTACCCCTGAATTTCTCCCCATTTTAATCGTCACTTGATCACTTGTAGCAATGTTCTTCATCAAATGACCTCTACCTATTCTCTTTTATACTTTCCCGATCCGACTGATGATGCTAATGGTTGAGCTAAATTCAATAAAAAACAATGAGAAATTCACAATATAGCTGATGAGAAGCTAATTCATGTAAGCTCAAGAGAACGGGGGCAGCAATAGAGTGATGCTATGTATAAATTGAGATCGGAAGAACATTTCATTCCAATTTAACTAATAAATAATTCTCGAACAATTTAATTGATGTCCTTTTTTATTAACGGGTTGGAGGATTCGAACTTGGATTTCTTTCCATCGAACTTGGATTTCTTTCAATATTGGAAAGAGAAGTACCTATCAAATGCTAAGGAAACTAAAACATTTATCAGTTATTAGGATTCAGATCAATTCTTTATTAAGAAAAATTCGTCTAAGGCAAATGCATATTGATACTGGGCCCGGGCTGAACGTTGGAAGTCTATCCACAATCCATATCCAGTCCATCAATCTGTAAATACAAACAAGCCCAGCATTCCATTCACCGCCTCAAATCACGTGGGCGCATGACACTAACAGCCTCCTCTCAACTAACTTACACCCAGTGCGCACTACGCGACCCCCTCCCGGCCCCAAAATGAAAAAACTCAATTCCCGCGCCAAAACTCTTCTCCAACAGCATAACTAACTAATAACCATCTTCCACATCACACTTCCAAGACTCCCTCCCCTCATTTGCAATTCCATTCAAACCCCAAGAAACTCCCTCCAAAGCTCCATAACCATGTCCTCCTACTTCTTTCTCTCTCTCGCCGCCCTTCTCTTCACCCTCTCTCTCCTCCCCGGAAGCACCTCGCTTCCCACATCCACCACCACCATTGGCGCCACCTACTCCTCCGGAACCGCGGCCACGTACGCCATGCCGCCCACTCCAGAGAAGGTGGCCCACGCCGTCGCCGCCCTCGGCCTCCGCTCTCTCCGGCTCGACTCCTCTGACCCGACCCTGGTCCGCGCCTTCCTCTACTCCAACACCACCCTCCTCCTCACCATCCCCAACCAGATGGTCCCGCCCCTTGCCGCCAACCGCTCCAACGCCCTCCGCTGGCTCTACGTCCACGTAGTCCCCTTCTACCCCCGCACCAAGATCTCCACCATCTCAGTCGGCAACGATCCTCTAGAATCTTCCCCCGACTTCTCCACCTTCCTCCTTCCTGCCATCCGCAACCTCCATCTCTCCCTCCGCGACCTCGGCATCCGCAAGATCTCAGTCTCCACCACCTTCTCTTTCATCAGCGTCATTACGACGCCGTTTCCCCCTTCCTCGGCCCAATTTCTAGAGCCCGCCCTGGACACCGTCGTCAGACCCTTGCTCCAGTTCCTCCGCGACACCAATTCGTCGTTCTTGGTCAATCTCTACCCGTACAACCTCTACAAGATCCGCAGCGAGATTCCAATCGGGTTTCCCCTGTTTCAGGAGCACCCTTTCGGCTTCCGTGACGACCTCACCACCGGCGTCCGGTACCGGAACCTCTTCGACATGATGGTCGACGCCGTCATTAGCGCCATGGCCGTCGCCGGTTACGAGAATATTCCGCTGATTGTGACCGAGACTGGGTGGCCGAGTTTCAGTACCGATCCGACCGAAATTGACGCCAACCCGGTTTACGCCGAGCTGTACCTCAAGGGTCTGCTGTGTCATCTGAGGTCCGGAAAAGGCACGCCGTTAAGGAAAGAAGGGGTGTCCGAGACGTACATATATGAGCTGCTTGATAAGCAAATGAGGAAGGGGCGCAATTGGGGGATACTCTACCCCAATCTGACCGCCAAGTACAAGTATATTCAGTTCTCTGGGTCCTATTGCAGAGGTTTCTTTGACATGTTGATCATGGCGGTTGGCCAATTCTTGGTCTTTGCTTTCTTGCGTGGTAATGGATCCTTTTCTCTACTCTAGATTGTGGACTGTGATTAAGCTTCAGCTACTTAGTTTCATTGTTTGGGTAGCTCTGTTTTTTGATTCTTGGAAGTTTCTTTGAGATGCTGATCATGGAAGTTGGGCAATTCTCGGTCTTTGCTCTTAGACTGTGATTTAAGTTCAGTTGCTTACTGTCATTGCCAAGAAAGTAGCTCTCGGATTTGGAGGCTCCTTTGTCAATTGGGTTTATGGAGAAAGTGTTGTTAATTTTTTGTATGTGCCTTCTGAAGATGGTGTTGGGGCTTCATAAATGTTCAATTTGGGTGCTGCTTTGCCAATGGAATTACTTTTTGTGCTCTGTCATTAGGGGTATTTTGTATAGGAAATAGTCTTTGTGATGTAGTCAATTGAACTTCCATTCCCCTTGAGGTGTGAACAGATTTCAGTGCATGTTTTTTGCAGAGAAAATTATGTGAAAATACAGTTAGATGGTTCACTTTCGTTTCACTTACTGCCTATCTGGATGGTCTGAATGATGAGCTCAAAATTGAAAATTGGCATCTTGCTTGGCTGAAATGTTTAATTTGAGATTTGTTCTTTCTGTGTGTTGTTGCAAGTTATGACAGGTTTCATGTTTTAGCTTCTCCTCCCTTTCACAACCCTGAAAAAACTTATCAATTAGTCCAGTACATAATACAATCTTGTCTGGTGATTGAATTCACCCTTAGTTTAGGATTAATCTGCTTTTTTGCCTTAAATTCTGGTCATTGAAGTTTAAGTCACCTTTCTGTAGTTTAGAAAGACCAAAACTGAGAAATACTCATGCACCTTGGCATGATGAATCAATAAATAAATGGAGGATCCACTCATGCACCTTCTACAATTAACCATTTGACCAGCGATGAAAATATTAATTGAAAGACCTGAAGAAGATTTGGTTCCTTTTTCTATAGTTCCCAATTGAACCCTGCAAGTGCAAGAATTGGTTATTTTTTTTCAGTGACACTGTGGTTGTTGAACGCAAACTTGTTGGTAATTATAATCTATGCAATATTACAAACTCATGATGTGCAAGAAACTTGAGAAATGCAGCAAAACATCTCACATTTTAAAAGAATGCCAGCAAAAGTTCAAGTTGCCTTGTTTACCATGGATCTTGGTTGCTAAATAATTTAGCCAGTTACTTAAGCAGGACAAATTTACAAGTGTAGTATAAATAAGCAATAAGGAAAAAGAAAAAAGCTATTTTCATAAGGAAAAAAAAAAATGATCCCAAAAACAGAAAACAGAAAAAGATGAAAGCCATCTTGTATTAACAATTGGTGGGCACCAACGGGGTCTAGCCCAGTTGAAAAGGGCATTGACTTGCAGATTAGACCAAAGGTCTAAAGTTCGAATCCCCACAGCATTATAGTTGTGTGTGTATGTGCGTGAAAAATCCCTCTTCCCGTAATTTAGACTATCGCTTGTAATAAAATAAAAAAATAGTGGGCTGACTGGGAAAATTGTTTGATGACCATATACATGGGCTTGGGTCTATTGCAAAACCCAGAAAAATAAAAAGATTTTCTAATGTAGTTGGGCTTAGTACTGGGCCGTCGTTTTTACGTTTCAGAAACACTCAGTGTCTCGACTCGAGGGGGACTCTGCTGTCGTCTTCTTCTCGAGGGGGACTCTGCTGCAAAAGTACAATTCCGGCCCTTTTTAAATCCCAGGTATGGGGTTATCTCCTCGTTTCAATTTCCTTTTATTATTTATGTAATTTATATGGCTGAATTTTATATTAGATTTACAGAGATTGTTTTCACTTGCGAATTGTTCATATGCCTCTGAATTATGGTAAATTATATGTGACTTGAGAAGAGCTTTTGAAGCCCCTTCCGAGGCTCTGCTTTCGTCTATGGCCTGTGCCTCAGATGGGTATTATTTATTTTTTGTGTTCGAAAAATCGGCCTAGGCAGTTATGGGCGGGTCGGGTCCTTTTTTTTCCTGACTCTAATGAAAACCTACCTCACGCTGCCTCTCTCTCTCTCTCTCTCTCTCTCTCACGACAGACCACCACCACCAGCACCAGGCCTCGACCCGCGACCTGCGACCTCCTTGCCCATTTCTTAGAGGCCTAGCCTTTCATTTCAAGTATTTTTCTTTGTAGTTTATTTTCTTGAATTGTTATTGCATTTTGAGTCGGGGGTTCATTTTGATTTTCTGCTTATTGCATTTGGGGCGTTTCATGTACTATCTTCTCAACATAAAGTTAGAAACTTGCATCATTAATTCAAGGGGCAATACAGATCATCTCTTTTAATCCTTTTACTCAAGCAAGTGATCAACAACAATATCAACTCGGTAGTAATTGTTAAAAAGGTTTTTATTTTATGTTTGGACTGCAAAGTTAACTTGATGATTCAAAGGTTTTTGACATTTGTTTTCTGCCCTTCTTAGTGGTGCTTTGATGTTGACAGTTGGACACTGAACAGGAAAATAACAAGGTCTCTAGCTGTCTTGCAATATAGAATTCTTGTTCATCTTCTTATTTATTTTCGATGTTTTCCCCATTTTTTGAAGTTCATAGTAAATACCTCCTTGAGTTCTTGTGTTTTTTGTTTTGAGTTCAAGGAAGTCTACACTTTTGTTTTCAATTGTGCTATAATAATGAACAACTAATCTTGCATTTTATCACGCCTTTGAAAAATGGCAGAAGAGTTGGAATTGAGTGAAGGATGCTTAGCTCATCAACCCCAAAAGCCACTTGGACGCCGGGGCACCGCAAAATATTTTTTGATCTTTGCCTGGAAGAGATGTCAAAAGGGAATAAGCCAGGGACGCATTTCACCAAGGAGGGTTGGAGGAATCTTATTGAATCATTCTATGAAAAGACAGGTATAAGGTATAGTAAGAGACAAATGAAGAATCATTGGGATTTCACCAAGAAGCAGTGGAAAGTCTGGGTTAAGCTAATTGCTGAAGTTAGTATGAAATGGGATCCAAGTACCAATGGATTTGGTGCTAGTGCAGAAGATTGGTCTAACTACATACAGGTATGCTATATTGAAGAAAGATACTAGGGAGTTTCTTCATGAATTTTAGATTAGTGATTGCAAGTGCTTTGTCACAGGTAAACCCAGAAGCTGCACAGTTTCAGTATAAAGAACTCCCATGCCCTGACATACTGGAAATCGTTTTTACTGGAACTATGGATTCTGAAGATATGGAACCTTCTAATTCTCGGAGGCAAAGTAATAGCTCGGACACCTCCCTTCTGCACTCCGAAGAACAAGAGTTAGTGACTGTGGAGGGGGGAGATGAGCATCTTTCGAATGCCATTCCCTTAAGGAGTTATGAAATGGGTCAGTCTAAACACCGTAGAACAACCGCAAGTGAGCAGAGTATATCTAGCTCATCCCAGCCAAAGACAAAGGCCATTTGGATGCCTGCAACCCATGAAGTATTTCTTGATCTATGTCTAGAAGAGGCATTAAAGGGGAATAAACCCGGGACACATTTTACCAAGGACGGTTGGAGGACTATTGTTGAATCCTTTCAACAAAAAACTGGCCTTATGTATAATAGGTTACAGTTGAAGAACCATTGGGATATCACCAAGGAACAATGGAAAGTCTGGTGTAAGCTAATTGGCACAAGTAGTATGGGTTGGAATCCAAACAGCAGAAGATTTTCAGCAAATGATGAAGATTGGGCCAACTACTTAGAGGTATTGTAGACAATTGACAGTAACTGTTTCTATCTATTTGAAAACTAGGGAGTTCTTAATGATTTTTGGGTTGGTAAATCATATTGGTTTTGTTTTGTTACAGACAGACCCAGAAGCTGCACCATTCCGCTTTAAGGAACCTCAATCCACCGACAAGTTGGAAACCATATTTGATGGAACAACAGTTACAGGAGAGACAGAGCCTCCTGCTAGGCGTAGGAAGTATAATCATGATTTGAGTGCATCTCTTTTGCATATAGAAGAAGCAGGCACAGTGAACCGAGAGAGGGACGTTGAGCATCTTGATGCTGTAACACTTTCTTTTATGCCAGGCAAGCAAACTTATAGCATTGGGGAGTGCATTGCCTGTCTTGATGCCATGGAGGAAGTAGAACAAGGAAGTGAGCTCTATTTGTTTGCATTAGATGTATTTCTGAAAAAGGAATACAGGGAAATATTTCTTCAACTGAAAAAGCCTAGTGTAAGGATTGCATGGTTGCGGCGGCTGCAATCTGTTGGTCCTCCTTTGTTCTAGGATGCTTGTTAGCTCTTTGATTTCTCATGTAATTTTAGACAGCTATTATGTAGGTAGCAAGTAGAGTTGCTTTTCTATGGAAGCCAAAGGCAAAGTGATTGTGGATTTTATCATAGCTATTGTTTATCTTCCCCGGATTAAAATATCTTTTATCGTATTAACCAGTGAAGTACTATGATCGGAAGAAAAAGTAAAAATGAAGTAAAAGTGGGGCAATTTACTGCCCTTTGTGCAAGTCATGAAGAATAATTACAACAATTATAACACAAATAATGTTTTCTTTTTACAACATAACACTCAAAGCAGAACCGATGCTATTTACATGGCTGGATTGATTTCAAAATCAAAATCTCCATACGAATCTATATGAACTACAAATATCAACGGTGCCAACTTCTGTGTCCCCAACTTTGGGGTTCAAAAACTGTAATAAATTGGGTTTGGAAGCTTAAAAATACGCTCTCCTAAAGATGTGCCTGTTAGAGCATCCATGTGACTGCTTATAGTGCCTATTATGCGCAAGCCTTTTCTCTGCATTGCAGCCCTTTGTTTAGAGAAGTAGTCACAACTATCCATTTGCAAATCATCTTCAAATCTGCCAGGCAACCATATCAATCAACGCAGTTGACATCAAAATATTGAATACAATAATCTTCATTCATATCATCACTGGCACAAGGCAAATAGAGTTCCAAGGAATCTGAAGCCTCTCAGTAAGTAGTTTTATATACAGAGATCAACGAAAGAAGGGGTCGTACATAACAATACCTCATAATCAGTGAAGACCAAGCTCTAAATCCTGCAGATATAAGATAATCTATGGAGGAATTCCGTTGCGTCTCTGGCTTTCTTGATAGCAAAATCAAAGGCCACCTACTAGCATGAAGTTTCATGTACAGTCTCAAAATAAACACGTGCTTCAGCTGCTTTGCCTCTTCCACACAATCTCTAGAACCATACTGATCATCTCTGTGCAAAAAGACAATTTGTAATGAAAAAGTGTAACATGAAAAACCTGAACTAACTACTTTAACATGTGAAAGAAAATTCATATAAGAAGAACACATGCTCAGAGACTAAACGGAAAATTACTGGTCCGCTAACAATTTAATGTACTGGGGATTTGAAGAAAGAATGTCATCTATGTCCATCAAGACCACATCCACACCATCACGTTTTGGGGTAATACTACTGAAATAATTCTGAATCATCCACATGGTAGAATTTAAATCTCTTGCATATTGGCCTTCTTTGATGTATTGAAGGGCAACAACCCTGCAAATTGAAGGGAAGTGGTCTGCTTCAACTTTGTTGAGTTCCACATGCAGAGAGACGATCTGGCAGTAATTGTAATCATAACTTGGTTTTTCAATCTCAATGACTCCATGGCTCCTACTTTGGCAAGACTGCAGCATTACGGTCAACGCAATCAGCAAGGTGATTAATATTACCCCAACAGTTACAAGTGCACCAATGAAGATCGTGGAAGCAAAAGACGACATGTAGAACCCTGAGTCCATTACATAACTGCTTTGCCTTCTCCCTGTGTCCAAGAAAACAGAACAAGATCAACAGCTGATTAATTAAGCTCAACATGCTTTGATTATATGGCCTAAAGGTATAACACGCAAGAACATGCAGAAGAGCTCAAGAGCAACGTGTTTAAAGACAATATGCATAATTTTAGCAAGAGGTTTATTTTGAAACAAATAACACAAGTACTGTATAGAAGCGCTAATACTAGCTTTCCATTTTCTGATCATAGATAAAAGGTTCTAAATATTTCTCAACAAATCCACACCACCACCAGTAGTTTAGGACAGCCTAATTAAGTTGGAAATTCCTGCAATCTGCAGCACGGTATCACATACCAGAACCTCTACTTGAAAGACTGTGAGCAGAGTATTGCTGCTCCATTTGATGGCCATAAGCAGACATGGTTATAATCCAAGCAGCAATCACCGGCTCAATTAGTCTGCAAAAGAACTCCAGCTCCCCTCCCAGTCCATAGAAATAGAAGGGTCACCTGCAATTTACAAAGTGACATCAAACATCATGTAAACGGCTACCAAACGCACATATCAGATTCTCAAATTTTATGCCTACAACATTGTGCTGAACAAAAGTTTCAAAAGAAATCGCAATTTTCTACAAGTAAATGATCCAGAACACCCAAGAATCCATAGATATATAATATTTCAATTTTCAGAGGCATCCATGATCCACTTAAGCGTGCAGCTTGTTCAGCTGATTCTATCACTCAAAAATTTACCACCCAAATTAGAACCATCTCCAGTTAAGCCATACCCAAGAAACAGCATCAATTTAGGCAAATCTAAACCTTCTGATGACCTAATTCCATGAAAGTACATAAAACCATGAGCTGGGTCAACAAGATCATCAAATGATTAGATTAGAATCACATCTAATAAGATAAATCAATAATGGCTATCCGATCCATTTACAGTATAAGTACCAAATGGTTGACAAAATTGCCACTCTCAACTAATCCAATATTATTTGTTTTTCCGTGATTTCGAAATTTAGCCCCACACAGTTAGCCATGAAACCAATAATACAAGCTGACGATCATCTTGTCAATCTCAACAAACAATCAAAGTCAAATCAGATGGCTTCTCAACAACCAAAGCTACAGAGAGACACAGAGAGAGAGAGAGAGAGAGTGGAAATGGAGAATACCTGAGAGCGAGAGATACATTGGAAAGATGGAGGAGAGTTGTCTTAAAACAAGGAGTAGATTATCCAGCTCTCTCTCTCTCTCTCATTCTCGTAAAGAAGCTTCCTTTCTACAAAGTACCCATATCATCATGATTACAAAAATCAAGGGTAGTTTGGTCAAAAACGCAAATTTCTGTATTAAGGCCACTTATGATTTTATTGACAAGAAAAAAAAACTTATGGTAAAAGTTAAATCTTCCCGTAAAATATTGAAATTCTTATTCAAACCCTTTCTATAGCAACGGGTTGAGAACTATTATAAGAAATTGAACTCATAATCTCTTGTGGACCAATCGAGTAGAATTTGCTACCAACTCTAAATTTGTGTTTTGTTTTAATTTCTCTAAATTAATGTTCAGATGGTTTTGGTTTCATAGTATTAGTCATAATAAATAATAAAAAAGGCGAGAAATTTATATCTCAAGTGGTTAAGTGTATTTTCTACATCCGAGATCCTAAGTTCGACTCCCCTCCCCAATATCACATATATATAATAATAATTAAAAAGATGCATTGAAGATATTACAATGTGAAAACCTTATCGACTCAAAAACATTATTGTATGACGACTGTCTGGTATAATCCAGTCTTACCTACACAATTTTCTTGTCTATATATATATATATATATAGATTACCCTTGTGCAAGATTTAAAATTTATTTAATCTTCCGCATTTTTCGAAATAATTTACAATTTTTCTTTGGATTATTCAAATATATATATATATATATATATATATATATATATATATATATATATATAGAGGTCAACATGAATTATCTTGTTATGGGAGTTGTCCATTGTCATAATCAGTAGAGACAAGCTGGGATGATCATTGATAATATATTACATACATATACAGGTCAAGATGAATATTCCTGTTGTGAGAGTTGTCCGTTGTCATAATCTGTGGAGACAAGCTGGGATGATCATTGATCACACGCAATAAACTCCTCTTCAATTCGATAGGAATTGAGCCAATATCTGATTATCTCTTAATTATCAGCCACAATAAGCGCTTTTTCTGCGAGCACCCACAATCTTGATGCCCCAAGGGGGGTAGGTAGGTACTACTAGGTACTAGGTAGGTCACTCGTACACACTCTGAGGTAATCAAAGTGAGGTAGATGGGAGAGGGGTTCACAGCAATGGCTTACCAATTTGAACTAAAATACACTAATTTTCTATCACCCCTTTTTCCTGAATAAAGAAATAACAAATTTTAAAAGATGATATCCTGATTTGTCACACGTATTACGTACGTAGTCCGTGGTCTAACCTAACTCTTATCTATATCTTGCTTATAAAATGAAGGTACGTATCTAAGAGATGAAATGTTTAAGCTTTTTTCATCAGTTTCAAATTTACTACATAGACGCTCATGAAAAGAGCTTCAACAGAAAAAGGAGATAAGTCATCATCACCAGCACAGCAGAATGAAGAGTAATGAACAACTGGCTTTCATTCTGCTGTGCTGGTGATGATGACTTATCTCCTTTTTCTTGCCATTTTCTTTGTCATTTTTCCTGGCACTTTTTGCCACCATGCGGTTCTTCTACGGGCTCTGCACAAAGGATTATTACATTGCGGTAAGTAAAGTAGTAAAGCCAGATTTCTGATTTCATTTCTTGGGTTTGACTTTGAGGCTAATTATGTCACTAACTTCATCTCCTATATTAATCTGACGATGTCATTGGATGGCCAGTGGCCAAATGTATGCTGGGATTCTTTTTAGGCATCGCTCAGATGATCCTATACCTCAGATACAAGAATTCAGGGAAAGATGATGGGGAAAAAAATAAGGCAGTCGAGAGATGAAGAAGTTCATGAGCACCGCCAACTGCCCGAAGCTGATGCAGCCACAGTCTAAATGCCCTGCAACCATGAACAATAAATTATTACTTTTCCTGTATAAGAGAAAATAAATGATTACTTTTCTTGTATAAGAGCAAATGATGCAGTGGAACAAGAACAAAAGATAATTTCAAGCAAACTTAACTCCGTTGATTCTAAGAATACTCAGAATTAAAACTCTAATATGTTAATTCTGAGAATACCCAGGAAAAGAGTAAAGAGATGAGAAAAATCTCAATCTTCATTCAATAACAAACATCAACTCCCCTTTCTTACAATTTCATGCATTATTTATAGGAGCCTCTCAATCGAGATGAGATAACTCCTCACAACTCTCCTAAACTTTTCATATCCCAACTTCCCTCCTAATGATAATTTCACATTAAATCTCCCTATAACTCACAAAGATGAAAAGACTCTCCATAACTTTATTCATGAACCTAGATAACTCCCACATACGAAGAGACACTTATTTACTATAGGTTATTAAGACTTTCCTCATGCATGAACGTGATCCCAATGGTCCATGTATGTATTTGCTAAACTCACTGCATCAGAAAATCTGTAAACTCAATGTTCACATTAAAAAGTTTCTGACATTTATAGTCATGAGTCAGAGTCTCGATCTGCAAAACAAGCATAGTAGTTCACTCAGAAAGAAGAGAGCAATAATAAGCTTGCATGGCACTAGCTATGTCCCACCTGAAGAGGTCCATAATATCTCTCATTAAGCTTAAAATTTCAGGAACAAGGCTGAAGCTGCTACACTTGAACGTAGGTAGTAGGGGTTGGTGATGGATATGTAATGTTGGATTTTAGGAGGTGTGTGACACTCTGATATAACTTGTTAGATTACAGGGTGATTGTGAATGGTGTTGATCTGACACCATTGTTGGTTTATGTGATGAAGGGGTTTAGGACAATAGGACAATAGTTGAAACAAAGTGATTTTATTACATTAGAGGAGAATAGTAGATAGATGTAGGCTAATTAGCCTTCTTCAACTAGAAGGTGTTTAGTGTATAGGCTTATTGGCCTCCTTTCTTGCTTATATAGGCTTATTGGCCCTCTTTCTCTCTTAGCTTGGTGAACTTATTGGCTCCCTTAGTTTGGGAGTTGGCTTGTTCACTCCTCATTTAGTTTGGGAGTTTATTGGTTCACTCCACCTTGCTATATTATATTGCATGCCTATTTATAGGCATTCTTTGCCGACATCACCAAGTCCGCCGACTTGGCCTTCTTTTTCTAGTCCCTTTTGTTGTGGCTTTTACTAGAAACTTCTATATTGTATAATATTATTTTGTGGCTATTAGCCATCATGCTCCACCGCCATAGTCTAGCAACATGAGTGTTTTTGAGAATAGATTGTTGGTTCGTTATCCATAATGTTTCGAGATATCATTATTTTCATCAACAAAATATATCGACAAGTTATCGATGCGTGTCGGTTAATTATGAGAATGTTTGAAACTTATATGTATAATTTAAAAAGTATTTGAGCTAAAATGATACATATTTTTAAGCAAATCGAGTTCTTTTTAGGTTCATATTTGTTGATTAGGGGTTGCATAGCGTGCTTATATTTTCTGTGTTGATAGTGTGATTGTGTTTGAAATTACGTGGTTGCTTATACTCGCTATTGTAGTGATTATAAGGTGGGATCTGCTTTCACTGAGGTCCTACATGAATAATAACAGACGAGATGGCAACAGTACGTAAGCAGAACAACGGCCGTTGGGCGCAAACTTACAAACAGTGGGACTCCTTTTCATATCTCTTGGGAGGAGCAGAGCAGAGCAGAGCAGAGAGAGCCACACATTTGAGATTGAGAGCCATGCCTATGCCTAATCAACCTCACCTCATAAAACAGAAACACTTACGTCAGCAGCCGCCACGTGGTAAAACACCATTTACTGCTTATCTAGTATCCCCACCCCAACCCAACTTCAAGGGAAGCAAGCTCTCACCAAAAACAAACTTCAAAGACAGTGTTGTTGATCAGAACCAAATCTTTTGAGAGAAAGTAGCTAAGCTCTTGCTTTATTTTGAGCGTAATAAATTAACTTCTTTCTTTTGAGTACTTTTTTTTTTGTGTTGCCTGAAGCATGGAGGCCAGCATAGGTTGCTGCTCACCCAGGGCATTCCTGCCTGGTGTTTCAACCCATCAGCATTCCACTGCACTTGTGGCTCCACCTTCCATCTCTCCATCCTTCAGCTCCAAGGTCTGTAATTTAGACTCACCATTTCATTTCTACAAATATGTAAACTTACATCATGAAACCTCTAGGCTTTCACCACTTTTAGATGTTGATGATTATATGCACACAGAAAATATGTTACCAATCAAAGAGAGCTCTCTTTAGAATTTTCTCTGAGTGAGTTGAATTATTACATGGTGTTATTGGACCCTTCTGATTGCTGCAGAGCCTGAAATCAAGCTCCCTCTTCGGAGAACCATTACGACAAGTGCCAAGATCATCACTCAAGGTTTCAAAGACAAAACAGTCTTCCCTTGTCACCAGATGTGCAATTGGTGAGAGTCTGGTGAGTTACATAACAAAAACCAGCTTTGTTCCACATAACTTAAGAGTTAATCTGTCTAAGCAGCACTGAAGTTGTAAATGGAATTGTGGCTGTAGGAAGAGTTCCTTGCAAAGGCAACCCCAGATAAGGGACTGATTAGGTTGCTGATAAGTATGGGAGAAGCATTAAGGACTATTTCCTTCAAGGTGAGAACAGCTTCCTGTGGAGGAACGGCCTGTATTAATTCCTTTGGGGATGAGCAGCTTGCGGTGGACATGCTCGCTGACAAGCTTTTATTCGAGGTGAAGACCAAAACCCATGAGTTTTGATCCTGCTTATGCCTATGATTGGATGAAATTTTGAGGACAACACACACACACACACACACACACACACATATATATATATATATATATATATATCATAACTTTGATAGTCATTCTTCCTCAAATGTATCAGAATACAACCTTATTTTCAGGGTCGGCAATAAAATTAATGCCTGTTACATTTGGTGCTTAGGCCTTAAGCTACTCACATTTCTGCAAATATGCTTGCTCTGAAGAGGTTCCAGAACTCCAAGACCTGGGAGGCCCAGTTGAAGGTCCGCAAGTCCTATCATATGCAATTAAACTTCATATTTTATAATGAATTGCTCTATGATCTTAAAATTTATATCTTCTTAAGAAGGATGATCGAAAGGATGACCTAATTATCGGACTTTTTGCAATTTGAACAGGTGGATTTAGTGTTGCTTTTGATCCACTCGACGGCTCCAGCATTGTTGACACAAACTTCACTGTAGGCACTATCTTTGGTGTGTGGCCAGGAGATAAGTTAACTGGGATAACAGGAAGAGACCAAGTTGCTGCAGCCATGGGAATTTATGGTCCTAGGACTACATATGTTCTTGCTATCAAGGGCTTCCCTGGAACCCACGAATTTCTTCTTCTAGATGAAGGTGAGATTGTAACAATGTCATCAAGTTTTCTTTAAGCAACCAATGTTCTTCATATGCCATTGTAAAATTTGTTGCTGCCACCTTGAAACCTTCTATGAACCGAAAAAAAAAAAACAGTTCATCATAAGTATGAGGTACTCAATTCTGCTGACCTTAGAATGAATCAATGTCTCACACTGTCTTGGTCAGGAAAGTGGCAACATGTCAAGGAGACAACAGAGATTGGTGAAGGGAAATTATTCTCCCCAGGAAATTTGAGAGCCACATTTGACAACCCGGACTATGACAAGGTTTGATTTCCTCTAAAGCAATATTGCATTACTACTGCAGTCCTTATATCAGTAAATTATTAACCACCACGTAGTTCCATTAATTTTTGTGAACTTCTTCTGTTTATGAACAACAGTTGATCAACTACTATGTAAAAGAGAAATACACGTTGAGATACACCGGAGGAATGGTGCCAGATGTCAATCAGGTCCTGTCAACTTCTCCTTAATCAGTCTCCTAATTTTAGTGAGATTGGCATCCACACAAAATCGATATTTTGTGGTTGGCACTCTTAAGAAGTTAAAAAGTTTAAGATTTCTTTACCTGCAGATACTTGTAAAAGAGAAAGGAGTTTTCACAAATGTGATATCTCCAACTACCAAAGCCAAGCTCAGGCTGTTATTTGAGGTAGCTCCATTGGGGTTATTAATCGAGAACGCTGGAGGTTATAGTAGTGATGGTCACCAGTCTGTATTAGACAAAGTGATTGTTAATCTGGATGACAGAACACAAGTTGCGTATGGATCCAAAAATGAGATAATCCGGTTCGAAGAAACTCTATACGGATCATCCAGGCTCAAGGCAGGGGTGCCTGTCGGAGCTGCAGCCTAAGCTATGCAGTTTGCTATTCATACAGAAGTTTGTATAATGGTGCATAAATTTTCCAATATGGTGGAGAAGAATTACAAGGTTAAAAGTTTGTCAATGGAATGGATCAATCAAGTTGGTTTATAGTTAATCTTTAGTTCACATGTGTATTTATGGTTTTCAAATTTCAATCAGATTCAAAGGCTTACTTGTTAAAGTTGTGTTAGGTATAGTGCAGATTGTGCACCTTATTCATAATATTATAGCAAGTAGGTGCGTGTTTACAAAGCATCCAAAGGTTTTTTAAATTGTCTAAAGTAGAAATGTTTTCCATATGATTAATATGCTGTTTGTGGGAACCGAATTAATCCTTAACCCTAGGTCAAATAATTCCTTCCATTTGGGGATTATTTGACCTAATTGGGAATTATTCAATTTAATTAGGGATTACCTAATTAAATAGAATGTTACCTAATTGGGTTGATGATTGATTTGATTCCTAGGACGATTCTCAATTAAAGGAGGAGTTACCTAATTAAATTAGGTATTGATTTGATTGCTACCCTGATTAGGGATCTGATTTAAATCAAATAAATCAAATCCCTAATTAGTCAAATCTCGCCAAATTGGGGAGGAATAATTCCTTTCCATCTACGGAATTATTCCTCTGAAACCCTAGCTCCCGAGACCTCTATTAAAAGATGGCCACACACAATGGTTAAGGTACGTCTAAACTCCTACTGAAACTCTGCAGAAATTATCTCTCAGAAACCCTAACCGCCACCTTCTCTCTCCCTTTTTACACAAGGCTCCGGCCACCACTCACGGCTCCGGCCACCCGGTTTTTACCACACATACATATTCCCGTACCCTATTTTAGCTATCGTTTCTCTTCAGATCGATTGAACTGACTTAGGCATCAGAGGGTCTTTGGCCAGCACCCCGGGTGTGGTCCTCTTATTGTTATTCGTTTTGCAGGGAGAAAGAGAGGCGGAGAAGACGAAGGAATCTTTAGGCGAATATTCCCGTGGGAGGAAATTGGCTCCCACAAATTGGTGCTTTCATTGAGAGCACGAGTTATACTCAACGCGTGCTCAAGGAATCCGTTCCTCCTATTTTCCAATCCACCGAAGCCTTCCAAACAACCATGGTTGGAAGCAAGATGACGAGAGGCAAAGCCGCCGCCATGGCTCAATCCGCAACGGCCCAAAGCCACTCCACCCATGATCCCGTGATCGACATGGTGGCGCCACCACCTCTCACCACCGCGCCGGTCACCGCAGCCACCCAAGGCCCCTTGGCCGGATTTAGCCATCCTCATGGCACCACCGCTGAGCATGGTGGAACCTCCCATCAAAGTGGACTCGTCACCACCGCCGACTTAGGCCCGATCTTGGAGCAACTCCATCCATTCCCTCCATTGCCTCCGCGCTCGACGCACGCTCCCGCGTACACCTCCAATGAAACCCTAGCCCGTATGCAGTTGGGCTCCACACACTTCTCTCCTCCCGATCCACGAAGTCAAGCAGACCTCAATTTGAGAGTTGACCAGCTAGCTCTGAGAATGGACGACCAAAGCAATTTGATGAGGCAGCTTCTCAACCAAATCAATCTAGCTCAAAACCTTGGCCTTGGACCACTGGGCGAAGAGAGAAGGATGGACGACTGCGCCAACAGGCAGATCGACGGGCGCCGAGCAGGTCAAGCAGGCATGAGCAGACAAGGAGAGGGACAACAACGTGATCAGCTCGCCAACATGTCACAAGCATCCGCAAGCCACGCTCAGAGTGACGTGCGAGGAAGGCAGGGCCCACGACTCCACGTCCGCGACCGCCTAGGCCCGCAGAGGAGTGCTCCTCGAGGGCTAGGCTCCCAGAGAGATCAGCCTGACGACCATCGCAATGAGGATCGTGAAGAGAGGCGCTTTGCTGTTCACTTGTCGAGGAACATTCTTCAAAGGCTAGGCTCCCAAGGAGGTCAACCTGACAACCTTCACGGTGAGAACGGCGAGGAAAGGCGCTCCGCTGCTCACTCTCGAAGGACCGATTCTCGTCGACAAGCTGCGGAGAATCACTCACAAGCGCAGTCCACCAACACGCAGCCTAGGCAACACAGCCAAGAAGCTCGAACCTTGCGGATCAATGAGGAGGTCAGTCAACGTCGCCCGAATCGCGAGGGTCGCCAACGTGTCCAACCAGCAATGCGTGCAGAAGACGTCAAGAAGCTTGTGAGTGACCAACTACGAGACTTGAAAACCGGCGGGAACTTCGAAGATGCCCTGCGCAAGGAGATGGACCAAGCTAACTCCACGCCTTTCACCGTCGAAATTGAGTAGGCAGCTCCCCCGAAGCGATTCTCGACGCCTTCGTTTACGCCCTTCAAAGGAGACTCCGATCCCGAGAGCCACCTAAAACACTTCAAAAGTGTCATGATCCTCCACAAAGCCGACGACGCGTTAATGTGCAAGGTGTTTGTGATGACCCTGCGGGGAGCAGCTCAGGACTGGTTCCACACCCTACCATCTGGGTCGATCAGCAGCTTCAAGGAGTTGGCATACGTCTTCGCGAAAGAATACACGTCTTACCGGACAATCAAGAAGAACCCCGACCACCTATTCAACCTACGCAAGAAGTCTGACGAATCCCTTCGAGATTACATCAAGAGATTCAAAGCAGAAAAGGCCAATATCGTAGGATGTGACGACCGGATCGCGTCCTCTGCTTTCAAGAAAGGTCTTCCAGCTGAACACGACTTATACCGCGAGCTGACTATCGCTCCCAGCAAGACTCTGGCAGAGGTCTTCGCAACCGCAGAACGTTATGCGCTCTGGGATGACGATCGAATCGCCGCAAAGAAGTCTACTAAGCAGGAAGATCAACCAACCAAGAGGGCAGGCCAAAAGAACGATGGGTTCAGCAACAGAAACAAGGACAAGCGCAGGTCACACCCAAAAGAGGACGCGACGGCAGGAGAGAATTACACCAAATTCTCCATCCCCATACACCAAATCTTAGCCCAAGTGAAGGACAAACCTTGGGTAAGAAGGCCGCCACCCTTGAAGGGAGATCCGGACAAAAGGGATACCAGAAAATACTGCGCCTTCCATGGGGCGCACGGGCACACCACAAACAACTGCTTTGCTTGGAAAACGCACCTTGAAGAACTCGTGAGAGAAGGACACTGCACGGAATTCATTGCGAAGCAAGCCATCCAGCGGATTGAGGATCGCGACATCGCCAAGGAGCCACCTCAGAAAGTCATAAGGATTAACACGATCCTAGCCGACTCTGAAGAGTCTGGGCTGACCAGCAAAGAGAAGAAGAGGAAGATCAAGCAGGCCACGGTGGTCTCCCAAGTCTCGACCGACCTTCCACCGGCGGAAGACGACCCAGTGATCGGCTTCCAGAAGAAAGATTTGATCGGCCTCGACATGCCACACAACGACGCCCTTGTCGTCAGCATTCAAATCGCTCAGGCCATGGTCGACCGAATCCATGTGGACGAAGGCAGCGCAGCCAATATCCTGCAGTTGACTGTCATCCAACAGATGGGCTTGGAAGCAAAGATCAACAAATCAGCCAGGTCGCTGACTGGCTTCAATGGCGCAACGACGGTTACCGTGGGCACCATAGATCTCGACGTCTACTCCCCACCTGTAATCAGCTCACAAACATTCATGATCATTGACGAAGTCTCACCCTACAATGACATCCTGGGCAGACCATGGATTGGTAAGATCAACGCCATCACCTCCACCACTCATCAGAAAATCCGCTACCCAATTCCTGGGGGCGGTGTCGGCCAGATCAACAGCGACCAGGCAATGGCGAGGAAATGCTCAGCTCAAGGGCTGAAGAAAAGCAAGCCAACACAGTTCCTCCCTGTGAATCAAGTAGACCTTGAGGGAGCAGAATAGCCAGACCCCGTTCCTAGCAACCGAGCAAGCCAAAAGGGGAAGAGGATAGCTATCCCCTTATAGCAATCAAAGCATCAGGACCAAGTCGAGGAAATCCGTCCGGAGGTCTCCCCTGAAGAAGGATGGAAACCCGAAGAGGACGTCGAGCTAATACCCTTGGATCCTGACCAGCCAGACAAAAAAGCGCGGATCGGCTCGCGCCTAAGCCCAGACGAGAAGGTGGAGCTGACCACCTTCCTCCAGAACAACAAGGATATGTTCGCATGGTCACCGTCAGACATGCCAGGCATCGACCCAAACATCATCTGCCATCGACTCCACGTCAACCCTGCCAGCAAGCCAGTGGCGCAGAAGAGACGCAACTTCGCTCCAAAGCGGGTCGCAATCATTGATGCCGAGATCGACAAACTTCTAGCAGCCGGCTTCATTGAAGAGGTCTCCTACTCGGAGTGGTTGGCCAACGTTGTTCTGGTAGCGAAACAAGAAAAGGGCAAATGGAGGGTTTGCGTCGACTACACTGATCTCAACAAGGCATGTCCAAAAGACAACTTCCCATTGCCGAGAATCGACCAACTCGTGGATTCCACCTCCGGCAATCAGCTGCTCAGTTTCATGGACGCCTACTCCGGCTACAATCAAATCATGATGCACGAGGATGACAAGGCGAAAACCTTTTTCATCATCGAGAGAGGGACCTACTGCTACAAGGTCATGCCCTTTGGGCTAAAGAACGCCGGAGCAACATACCAAAGGCTCGTGAATAAAATCTTCAAGGAGCAGATCGGCAAGACTATGGAAGTCTACGTGGACGACATGCTGGTCAAAGCCCCAAAACGTGCAGATCACATCAAAAACCTCACCGAGGCATTCAGCTTGCTACGCCAGTACCGCATGAAGTTGAACCCAAGTAAATGCACGTTTGGTGTATCCTCCGATCGATTCTTGGGATACCTAGTCACGCAACGAGGTATCGAGGCACACCCACGACAAATCAAGGCCATTCTTGAGATGAAGTCACCTTCCACAATGAAGGAAATACAAAGTCTGACGGGCAGAGCAGCAGCCCTCAACCGATTCCTCTCGAGATCTACCGACAAGTGCAGACCATTTTTCAAAGCTTTGAAAAAGGGACAAAGAGACAAGTGGGATGAGGAGTGCGAAGTAGCTTTTCAGAATTTGAAGACTTACCTCACTTCACCTCTCCTGCTCTCAAAACCAGTCCCAGGCCGAGGACTTGTTCGTATACCTGGCAGTTGTTGCGTAGATTTAGCTCCACCAAAATGGATTAAGCTGCATCCTCAACTTGTGATACTCGCAAGTGCACGAACCGTTGGTAGTATAGCATATGTAAGTGCGAGGTCGACTCCACAGGGATTGGTGATTGAATGATCCAATTTAGTTTCCCTACACAAAATAGAAACAAAAACAAAGAACATAAAACAAGGAAGAAAGAAATAAGTAACTCAAGCAAATAAGTTCCCAAGTTCAATTTAGATTAATGGATTGATTCTAGCTAAAGTATGATTAAGCCATGGTGTGTGGTCATAACCTTGTGTTCCTAATTCCCTAATTTGATCATTTGTTGTCTAACCTAAAATTAAGCATTAGGAACCCATTAAGCATAGAAGAACATTTTAAACAACCAAGTGTGTATCTAATCCCTGTTGTCGAATGTCCATACATACTCTTCCTATTCATAGTTCAATTCGAATTAAAGCATGGTGTATACTCTTAATTCAAACCAAGATAGCTAACATGCAAGCCTAAATGGTGATCAATCATTCAAACTAGCATATTAACTTATAAGCATAATGAATAAGAACAAAAACCATAATTGAAACTTGGAAACTAATTCAACTTGAAAACTTAAGAAAAGAATTTACATAACAAAGAAAAATAAATTACAACTAAGAAAACATTAAGGAAACTAAGAGAACTTTGAGGAAGAAAGGAAGTGTTTGAGAACTTTGAGGAGGGAGAAGAAAGTGTTTGAGAGCTCCCCCCCTTGGGGTGTGTTTACAAGCTTGGGAAACCTCACTATATATAGGCCTAAGGAAGCTGAAAATCTGAATTAAGTATGGCTAATGCATACAACACTTTGTTTTATAAAATCTGAAATGGTTGATGCACTTCACTAATGCATACAACACTTCCATTATAAAATCTGAAATGGTTGATGCACTTCACTAATAAATCCCACCAGCAGCCCTAGCTCATCTTCATGTCACCATGACCAAGCTTCCAACCAGAAATAATAGCTCATCCTGAGGTCAGCATGACCAGCAACTTCAAGGGCTTACGAATTGGGCTTCCCTTAAGCAAATTAAGACTTTAAGCACTCAAACTTGAAGTTCAGAATGTCTTCTTTCCAGCCATATATCATTTGGGCCAATCCAAGGTCGGAGGAGGAAGTTAAGGCCAAAACAAATTGCTAACTCATTTTGCGCGCTGATAAAATCCATCCTGAGCATGGCTCTGTGTTTGCTAGGTAACAGACTCCACAATTATCCAATGGGGCTGAATTTCGGATATGTTATAGTATACACCCATTGGAACAACTTTCATGAAGAATGTGGCCTCATCCGAGCTATGTAGGTTGCTGAAACAAAGCTTGCAATATGACCTACGAAACTGGGCTGGCAGGGGACTGTAGCCAAAATTGAGTTTGTCTTTAAGCTCTTCATCCATTCATCCAAATTAGGCCCTAACATGCATGGATTGCATCATTTACTATCCAAAGCCCTCATTATTACCTAAAGCTCAATGAACTGAAAGATAAACACAAAAAGGATTAAAAGCACAAGTTTAACTCAAAAACATAACCAAATCATAAGCTAGAAGGGTACAAAATGATATACAATTATGAACCGATCAAATACCCCCAAACCTAGATTTTGCTAGTCCTCGAGCAAAACAAAAGGAAAACAAAGATAAAAACAAACAAGAAGTTAACTAGACCACTTTCGTAGGTAACTCGATTGCATTGAGCATATGCAACAAGCCTTTAAACCTCTAGGCATCCCTAGTAGGAGGAGTTGTGTCTCCTGAGGGTTTAACAGATACGATACCCACAAACGTTTTACTGACTCTGTAAAACAAGGTAATTAGAAAACTTAAAAGATTGTTAGTCCGTAAGCAAAATAAAAAACAAAAACAAAAATAATTACAAAAACAAAACAAAAATAAAAATAAAAATAAATAAATAAAAACTCAAAACAATCTTTCCGAACATTTTATGAAGATAAATGACTCATGCACATGACTCAAAAGTTTAAAAGCTCAATTTTAGACATTATTTACAAGGCGGCAAAGTTCAAAACATAACATGTTCAAAGTGTATTAGTGTGATAGCCAAATGCAACAAATTCCCCAATCTTAGTTTTCACACAATTTCAAAAATCATACCAAGCACAAATGCTACTTCAAATCTCACCGAAGTTGTCCTCTCACAAATGAATCACTCAGAAGAGGGCTACAATGCAACACTCAATTATAAACATGAGATTAGAGTTAAATCATAAGGGACTTAACTCAAAATAGGAAAATGAAGAACTTGCATTAATATGATCTCAAGAAGGATGCCAAACACTTAAAAGTAGAAAAATGGATGCAATTCAACCACATGACATTTAAGATCAATTTAGGTCTTTAGTATAGGTTGTAATGGGGCCAAGGGTGTAAGGTGAGTAAGAAATGAAAGGTATGGATAATACAAAGTCCAAGGAACTCGCAATGTAAGAGCATAAAACAATTGTTTACAAGACTTCGAATCATCACGATTAGATTTTTTTTTCTTTTACATGATCAAAACTCCTTATACCTTCATTTACATTGATTCAAACTCCTTTCCAAACACCAAATTATTTTGAAGGCCCAAAAATGAATTTTCAAACAACCGCCACTTAATCACAACTTTCTCTTTTCTTTCACCAATTGTGTGATTTTTTTTTTTTTTTTTTTGGATGTAATATCCCTTCCCAAACTTAGCTTGAAAAACACATCCGAATTAGAGCTCATGAATTCCTTAGAAAGGTAAATATTTGTTTTTCGGGCTAAGGTGAGGAAATATAATTGGTAAAATGAAAGAAAAGGTTTACATGTAGGCTCAAAATGGTAAACAATGGAAAATCATGCTTAAGCATGCATAAGGTTAGCTTGAAAGGCACAAACGATCCAAAGAAGGCCTTAATATCACTTCTTAAAATGTCATGAAGTCAAATTGCATAAGAATGAATGACTTTTAAGTGATCAACCAAATCAATGAATAATGAGATCAAACAACAACTTTGATGACAAGAAAATAAGAGTATGTGTATAACACTCATGAAATGAAGCACAAGGCTCAAAAGCTCACATTATATGGTTATATAAGTCTAATTTATGCTTGATACAATTATTTGGGTCATGCAAATCCTTTAATTGGAAAGTTATGAAACAAATGGCAAGTGCAAAGAAGGTTTCGAACATGTCATGCTAGAACGATGCCAAATTAATTAATTAATTAATTTTTTTTTTTTACAATAAAAATTTACAAGGAAAACAAAATAAATAATAAATAAAATTCAATTTTCATTTAAGTCATGCAAACATTTATCACAATCTCATCAAATGTGTTCGGAAAGTGAATAAAATCAAAATCAAAATCAAAATCAAAATAAAAGCAAGACTTAACAAAATAAAATAAAAATAAAAACAAGCAAATAAAAAAATAAAAAAATAAATTAAGGAAAAACCAAATTTACATGCTAAACTCCAATACCCCCAAACCTAGAAATGAACATTGTCCTCAATGTTTAAAATTTAGGCACAAGCAATGTCAAACATAACAATTGAAGGTATTAAAGCAAATAAATAAATAAATAAAACAAAAAATAAAAATAAAATAAAATAAAATAATTACAAAATAAAAATTACAAAACAAATAAAAAGAAATGAAACAGTAAAACAGTCGAAACAAAAAGCCCTAAACAGACAGTCTTACGCAAACCAAAACCCAAACAATTAAAAGCCCAACCCAAAAGAAAGTTAACCCACCTTGAAACCTAAACAACGGTGAAAACCCGACCCACAATAAAATCCGAAGCCCAGACGTTTATTTTTTATTTTTTATTTTTATTTTTTTTAATTTAAAAAAAAAAAAGTGCATTGGGAGCGCAAAGAGTGTGATTTCTGAAAGGGAAGAGCGTGGTCCCTGATGTCGTTTCATGGATAGTCACGGGCAGAAAGCAGGAGCCACGTGTCGACGCATAGAGGCGCCGCAGATCCACAAGCGAAAATTACGGGCTCATGGAAAGGCGCGACAACTTTGCTGAACGCGTCCGTTCAGACAAAGCAAGTCGTGACAAATGTGTTGGAAACGGTTGGAAAGTGAGAAGGTTGTGGGACTCGAGGAACGCTAGATATTCAGAAAACGCTTAGACGCTGCAACGGCTAGGGTTTGTTTGTCAAAGACTACATCTATAAGAAGGAAAAAGAAGGGAAAAAAACAAAAAACAAAAAACACACAAACTCAGAAACACAAAAGAGAAAAGAAGCAAGAAAAAGAAAAAAAAAGTGAGAAATCAAATGGCTTCTTCCTACCCCTTTTCGTTAGATCTCAACCTAGCTCCACCGACTCAGACACGAGGCCAAGCAGTAGCACCAGTATGGATGCCCTACTTTGCCTCCGCACGGGGGCCTGTGACTGTCAATGACTCAATACTCCTGGACAACGATGTTTCCATTGGAGTTTGCAGAAATTTAGTGACTCCCAAAGATATACGTGTGTTCGGGACAAGGGATGACAACCGGGTCACGAGTGATGCCCTGGCACTGAGCGTGCAGAGTACAGCATGTGTCGCAAGTTTGGGTCATCGCCTACTTGCGAAGTCCCATGAGGTAGAGGTGCTTAAAGCTCAGTTGGCGGCGGAGCGAAGTTTGGTTGAAGACTGTCAGAGTGCTATAAAAAGCTTGAAAAGGGAGAGGTCAAGGATTGTGGAGGTGAATCGACACCAGCTAGAAGTATTGCGAGACGAGAATAAAAATCTATCAAAGATGGTAGAGTTGTACTCTCGCGACATGAGAAAGCAACTGGAGGACCTAGACCGACCGGGTAAACGCAAGCAAGCGGATCGCGAGAGTAGTTACGCTCAAGCTAAGATTGCGATCTTTGGGAGCTCAAGTGATGAGCCCCAAGAGGCTGTGCGTGAAGCCCCGGAAGAGGACAGCCAGAAGGCCAAACTCAAAGCTCCTATGGTCGAGACACCGAACGCCAAGAAGAAATGATTTCAGTTTTTATTTATTATTTAATTTTAAAGTGTATGTGTGTTTTTTTTTTCTTTAATTGGGAAATAAAAACGTTAGCTATCTCAAAGAAACGATTGACCCTAAATGTAAAGAACGACAATCAAACAAAAACACGAAGACCCAAACAAGATTTTTTATTTTTTATTTATTTTTTATTTTTAGTTAAGTAAATACACAAATAACTGCTTCTTCTTTTAAGAGAAAAACTTAAGGATGACCAGTTAAGGGCCTCAGAAAACACAGCCAGGGGTTCCGGGAAGGTTGGAGGGGTCACAATGGTCCCGCTTAAAACCCTAACTTCTTAGACACCGAAGGTGTCGCCTTAAAGAACTCCTAGACACTGTATAGACTGCGGTTGCTCACTGGAGTTACCAAAAATTTAGCTCCTTCAAAGAATATCTTATGAGTTTTAAATTATACTACCTAATTAAATAAAAAACAAAATAAATAAATAAATAAATAAACTGAAATAAACACGCAATTCAAACAATAATTTAAAAGAAGAGTTGGGATTCTTGCACCAGGTGTCCAAGACGCATCTTTAATTTTGTCTCTTCTTCCAACTACATTATTAAGAAACCAGTCAAACAAGAAGAAAATAATTGAAAATAAAATAAAATAAAATAAAATAAAATAAAAACTGAAAAAGCAAAAACACAAACATCAGAAAACAGGGAGGCAAAAGTAAGTGAAAGTGTAGACATGCTCCCTTTTAAAAAAAAACGTGCTCGCAATTTGCGCCAGAAATGAAGGGATCCGAGAGAAAAGAGCACAGGATAGCACCCTCGAGATCCGAAGTGCTTTCGGCTCCCTCATCTGCATAAGTCTATTTAAACTCATCTCGGTGAAGTAGAAGAGCACCCCGCATTTCTTCCTGCAAATTTAGAGAAAACATCAAAAAATCCAAAAACAAAACAATGGCATCCTCATGCACTCACCTTGATGATCTTAGCCTTGAACTGTCCCTTGCACCACCGAATGCGCAGATAAGGGCTCCTCAAAACCATGTCTTCCCAAACTCCACATATCATCACGGTACGGCCTCAAACTTTGCTGAGGTAATACCGAACTTTTCTGAGGCAATGCCGAACAGAGCAGCGCTGCTTGGAGGCATGATTGGCTGCAAGCTCACACCGACAGATCATCTGCATGTGGCACAGAGGTCTGACAAAGCAGCGGTGGAGGAGTCCAATAATTTAACTGTTCTCCATGCGGTCTCGGCTACCAATTTGGGTATGCGATTGCTGGCGAGAACACGGGAGTGTGCCGCGATGAGCGAGGAAATAACTTCCTTGAAGGCTATGGTGGCGGACTTGCAGAAGCGGCTCTACTGTGCCAATCAGCACGTGGAAGCACTGCAGAGAAAAAATGAGGACCATGTGGAGCTGCTGCAGATTCTGCAAGTAAGAGACAATAGAGGCATGCCATGAAGATGAAGATGAAGATGAAGAAGTTGTTTTTATTTTTAATTTACTTGAATGTTTTTTTTGTTTTTTGTTTTTTTTTGTTTTTTTTTTGTTTTACTTTTTTTTTTCTTTGTTTGTAATGTTTGAAATGAAATAAAAATGTGTTTTTAACACTCAGAAATAAACTAACTAACCACACCACGTAAATAAATAAACTAACCTAACAAAACAAAAAAAAGAACATAAAAGAAAACAAAGAACTTCCAAATTGATTTTTTTTTTTTAATTTATTATTATTTACAACTAACTGACCACACAAAGAAAAAAAAAACAACAAAGAAGTTCCAAATTGCAATTTACAAGAAAAATTAAATAAAAACTCAAATTTCAATTTTTTTTTAAACTTTTTAATTTTTTAATTTTTTAATTTTTGTTTTGTTTTTTTTTTTTTTTTTTGAAAAAAAACACACAAATATACAAGCAACTCATGGATGACCAGTTAAGGGCCTCAGAAAACACAGCCAGGGGATCCGGGAAGGTTGGAGGGGTCACAAAGGTCCCACTTAAAACCCAAACTTCTTAGACACCGAAGGTGTCGCCTAAAGAACTCCTAGACACTGTATTGACGGAGACGCTCACTGGAGTTACCACGAGTCAGCTAATATAAAAAATCTTTTTTAATTTTTTTTTAATAAAAGAAATAGAAAATTAAAATTACTGAAGTAATAACAAAACAACTAAAGAGAAAGGATTGGAATACTCCCCCTTGAAGCGATTAGGTCGAGCATGATGCATTTGGAGGTCGCGACTTCTCCCACTGCTCCACACTCCCCATTCTTATGATTGAGGTTGCCATCTCTCTCCATTTTTATTAAGCTATCATAAATTGCTAAAACGAACACAAAAAACTTGAAACAGAATTAAAGGATTACGAAATATAAAAAAAAAACTAAAAATGAAAAGGAAAAATCAACACATGTCCAATTCCATGCTTCAAAGCAACAAGCACCAATGGGTTGTGTAAGCTGGGACTTAAACCCAGTTCTCTTGCTTGTTGGGCAATTGTCCTTTTCTGTTGGACTACAAACACAACTTGTCCATTAATGTCATTAACTTTAAAACTTGAAATTGTCCAGTTAAGAAAAAAAAAATAAAGTAGGAAAGCCAAATAGAATCAAACAATGTTACCGATCCCCGGCAACGGCGCCAAAAACTTGTTGCGTAGATTTAGCTCCACCAAAATGGATTAAGCTGCATCCTCAACTTGTGATACTCGCAAGTGCACGAACCGTTGGTAGTATAGCATATGTAAGTGCGAGGTCGATTCCACAGGGATTGGTGATTGAATGATCCAATTTAGTTTCCCTACACAAAATAGAAACAAAAACAAAGAACATAAAACAAGGAAGAAAGAAATAAATAACTCAAGCAAATAAGTTCCCAAGTTCAATTTAGATTAATGGATTGATTCTAGCTAAAGTATGATTAAGCCATGGTGTGTGGTCATAACCTTGTGTTCCTAATTCCCTAATTTGATCATTTGTTGTCTAACCTAAAATTAAGCATTAGGAACCCATTAAGCATAGAAGAACATTTTAAACAACCAAGTGTGTATCTAATCCCTGTTGTCGAATGTCCATACATACTCTTCCTATTCATAGTTCAATTCGAATTAAAGCATGGTGTATACTCTTAATTCAAACCAAGATAGCTAACATGCAAGCCTAAATGGTGATCAATCATTCAAACTAGCATATTAACTTATAAGCATAATGAATAAGAACAAAAACCATAATTGAAACTTGGAAACTAATTCAACTTGAAAACTTAAGAAAAGAATTTACATAACAAAGAAAAATAAATTACAACTAAGAAAACATTAAGGAAACTAAGAGAACTTTGAGGAAGAAAGGAAGTGTTTGAGAACTTTGAGGAGGGAGAAGAAAGTGTTTGAGAGCTCCCCCCCTTGGGGTGTGTTTACAAGCTTGGGAAACCTCACTATATATAGGCCTAAGGAAGCTGAAAATCTGAATTAAGTATGGCTAATGCATACAACACTTTGTTTTATAAAATCTGAAATGGTTGATGCACTTCACTAATGCATACAACACTTCCATTATAAAATCTGAAATGGTTGATGCACTTCACTAATAAATCCCACCAGCAGCCCTAGCTCATCTTCATGTCACCATGACCAAGCTTCCAACCAGAAATAATAGCTCATCCTGAGGTCAGCATGACCAGCAACTTCAAGGGCTTACGAATTGGGCTTCCCTTAAGCAAATTAAGACTTTAAGCACTCAAACTTGAAGTTCAGAATGTCTTCTTTCCAGCCATATATCATTTGGGCCAATCCAAGGTCGGAGGAGGAAGTTAAGGCCAAAACAAATTGCTAACTCATTTTGCGCGCTGATAAAATCCATCCTGAGCATGGCTCTGTGTTTGCTAGGTAACAGACTCCACAATTATCCAATGGGGCTGAATTTCGGATATGTTATAGTATACACCCATTGGAACAACTTTCATGAAGAATGTGGCCTCATCCGAGCTATATAGGTTGCTGAAACAAAGCTTGCAATATGACCTACGAAACTGGGCTGGCAGGGGACTGTAGCCAAAATTGAGTTTGTCTTTAAGCTCTTCATCCATTCATCCAAATTAGGCCCTAACATGCATGGATTGCATCATTTACTATCCAAAGCCCTCATTATTACCTAAAGCTCAATGAACTGAAAGATAAACACAAAAAGGATTAAAAGCACAAGTTTAACTCAAAAACATAACCAAATCATAAGCTAGAAGGGTACAAAATGATATACAATTATGAACCGATCAGCAGTGTCCAACTCGGCCGTTAGCTCAGCTCTCATTTGAGAAGAACTAGGGGCCCAACATCCGGTATTCTACACGTCAAAAGCTCTCCTCGATGCAGAGACTCGCTACCCGAAATTGGAAAAGCTTATTTTGGCCCATGTAGTTTCCGCGAGAAAGTTACGACCCTACTACCAAGCTCACCGAGTCATCGTCATGACCGACTTTCCTTTGAGATCAATACTTCACAGCCCTGACGCTTCCCAGCGACTCATGAAATGGGCTATAGAACTAAGCCAGTATGACCTCCTCTACCGGCCAAAGACTGCAATAAAAGCCCAGGCTCTAGCAGATTTTGTGGCAGAATTCACCTCATCAGCCGAGGAAGAGAAGCTGGTCAACCATAAGAGGGAAAAATCAAAAGCAGACGGCACCTCCGATGAACCTGACGAACCCACAGACATGTGGCAACTGCGCGTAGACGGAGCGTCGAACCAAAAAGGAGTGGGAGCAGGCGTCGTCATCATCACCCCGGATGGGACCCTATTAGAGCAAGCCATCACGCTCGGCTTCCCAGCCTCGAACAACGAAGCAGAATACGAGGCATTGCTCGCTGGCCTGCGCTTGGCAAAGGAGTTAGCAATAAAGAGGCTAGCCATCTACTCAGATTCCCAGTTGATCACAAATCAAGCGTCAGGTGAATACATGGCGAAGCACCCAAGGATGATCTTGTACCTTGACAAAGTCCAAGAGCTATTGAAGACGTTTCCTACATTCACCATCCAACAAGTGCCTCGAGCAGAGAACGCGCATGCAGATGCCCTGGCAAGCCTAGGGTCCGCGTTAGATACTCAATTCAGACGCTCCATCCCGATCGAACACTTAGACCGACCAAGCATTGAAGAAATAGAGTCAATCGACGCAATGCAGATTGACGAGGACCCCAGCTGGCAGGACCCCATCATTGACTACCTGAGGAATGGAAATCTACCAAAGGACAAGTCCGAAGCCAGAAAAGTCTAGCAGAAAGCCGCGAGATACTACATGCACGGCAACAAGCTCATCCGCAGATCATACTCCGGCCCTCATCTTACCTGCATAAAGTACCCTCAAACACTCGAGGTCCTTTGCAAAATTCACGACGGCGAGTGTGGCAACCACTCTGGGGGCAGATCACTAGCCCAGAAGGCTCTAAACGTAGGCTACTTCTGGCCTACCATGCGCCACGACTCCACTGAATATGTCAAGAAATGTGATCGCTGCCAGCGATACAAGCCAATTCCTAACCTGCCTGCCGAAGTCTACCATCCACAAAACAGTCCATGGCCATTCATGCAATGGGCCATTGACTTAGTGGGTCCTCTGCCGCCGGCACCAGCCAAAAAGGACATAATGATCGTTGCCACTGACTACTTTACTAAATGGATCGAGGCCGAGGCTCTATCATCTACTAAAGAAGCCGATGTGGAGCGATTCATCTGGAGAAACATCATCTGCCGGTTTGGCTGCCCACAGTCACTGGTGACTGACAATGGCTCACAATTCATCGGCAAGCACATCACCGCCTTCTTCGCAAAATACAAGATCAAGCAACACCTGTCCACCCCGAGGTATCCACAAGGAAATGGACAAGCTGAGGCATCTAACAAAGTCATATTAGACTGCTTGAAGAAAAGGCTAGAAGGCGCCGATGGGAAATGGGTGGATGAACTCCCAGGAGTATTATGGGCTTATCGCACCACCAAACGAAGATCGACTGGTGAAACCCCATTTTCCCTCGCCTATGGGACGGAAGCGATCATCCCTCCTCACATCACTGTCCCCACCATAAGCCTTGAGGTAGGCAGTGTTGATCAGAACTCCGAGCAGATGAAGCTCAACCTCGACTTTCTTGAGGGCGAACGAGAGAAGTCTATTGTCCGAGTCGCCTCCTATCAGCAACAGTTGAAGTTTTACTACGACAAAAGAGCCAAGGTCAGACAGTTTCAACCAGGCGATCTCGTGCTCAGAAAGGCTTTCATCACTGCACCAAGGCAAGGGTCCAAAAAGATGAATCCTCACTGGGAGGGCCCTTATGTAGTCAGCCGGTCCAGGGGCAGGGGGAGCTACACCCTAGACACCATGGAAGGGAAGGAAATTCCACGACAGTGGAACGCTTACCATCTCCGAAAGTATTATCCATGACATTTCCTCCTCAGTCCCAAGCAGATGACTGAGCCATGCACACCTCTGAAGAAGAGAAGCAACTGCTAGAAGCTTCTAGTTTTTGTATCCAGTTATTTCCATTCTCGAATAAAGCACTGTAATCTTATAAACATCAATATAAGTACAGTTTCTCAATCTAGAATGTCTTATCTGCGTACTCATTCCAGAACATCTCCATATAAGTTGCCCATAAGCAGCGTCCTTCGGGAGACGCAGGGCGACGACCAAAGCGTCCTTCGGGAGACGCAGCCCATAAGAAGCGTCCTAAGGGAGACGCAGGGTGCGCCAGGAATTTTCTAAGGGAGGTATCCAGGTTCCTATCCGTTTCCTAAAGGAGGCAGGATAGTCACACAGTTGCCCATAAGCAGCGTCCTTCGGGAGACGCAGGGCGACGACCAAAGCGTCCTCCGGGAGACGCAGCCCATAAGACGCGTCCTAAGGGAGACGCAGGGTGCGCCAGGAATTTCCTAAGGGAGGTATCCAGGTTCCTATCCGTTTCCTAAGGGAGGCAGGATAGTCACACAGTCGCCCATAAGCAGCGTCCTTCGGGAGACGCAGGGCGACGACCAAAGCGTCCTTCGAGAGACGCAGCCCATAAGAAGCGTCCTAAGGGAGACACAGGGTTCGCCAGGAATTTCCTAAAGGAGATATCCAGGTTCCTATCCGTTTCCTAAGGGGGGCAGGATAGTCACACAGTTGCCCATAAGCAGCGTCCTTCGGGAGACGCAGGGCGACGACCAAAGCGTCCTTCGGGAGACACAACCCATAAGAAGCGTCCTAAGGGAGACGCAGGGTTCGCCAGGAAGTTACCTACAACGTATGCATACCACGCCCGGAGTCCCTTAAGGGGAACCCTGGCAGTTGTAAATCTCCAAAAGAAGATGCGCAATCAAAGTACAGCTGACCAACCGGCCAAATTCAACAAAAAGAAGATGGTCAGACAAGACCAATTATTCTAAATAAGAAAGCAGACTACAATGTGAAAAGAAGTAAATGAGTCTTCATTTACTCTGAGATGCCAACAGGAGATCCTTGATCTATGGCCTCTTCGACGTCCGCCTACTCAGCCACGTTCTCAGCAGCTCCACCTGCCTGATCCACGACGTCTGCCACTACCTCATCTACTGCATCTTCCTCTGCTTCATCCTCTTCAGCTACCACCTCTTCGGTCGCCTGCTCTTCAGCTCCTTCCATGATTCACAGCATTAACCTGCTCACTTTACCCATAGAGCAAATCAGAACAGAGCATCTCAATGTCTCCATCTCCAAGGGCATAGAAGGGATCATTTCCATTTCAGCGACTCCTTTTTCAGCATCTCGATCTCGATGTCGCTGGCCTGGCGGACGTTGTTAACCAGCTCATCACCAATGGACGGGCTTGACAGAAAGTTCGTCTGGAGCATATCAAACACGCCTACATCCCCTGCAGGGCTGGACTTGTTCACCTTGGGATCAACCGCTGACGCTGAAGAATCACCCTTCGCCCGGGCTGATGACTCTCTCATCTTCTTAGCCTCTGCCAACCTCACCTCTAAAGGAGTCAATGATGCTGAATCAACTCCGCGCTTGGCTGCCCTTGACTCAACAGCTCGATCATGAGCAGACCTCTCGCTTCGATCTCCATCCTTTGGCTGATGCAGACGACTCAAACTTCGAGGAGGAATATCGGCATCTCTTTGACGCTCGGCAGAACTAGATTGGGCACGAACTGCCTCACGAAGTAGATCAAGATTTTCAGGCTTGCCAGCATGAGACTCGGGCAGGACACCCCGAACACCGCGCATACCACCAACCTTCGTGCTATATGCGCCCGTGAGATGTTTGGCCCTAGCAGATGATGATGGAGCAGACCCCACTTGAGTCTTCTCAGCATAAAGGAACTTTGGCTTCTTCCTCAACGGAGACACATCATTCGCATGCGAAGTCGCAACTCCATTTCTTGAAGACTTGACATCAGCCTTCCTTTGGGCAGATCATTAGAGTCTGGACCATTCTGCTTCCATCTCTCCAACATCCTGGGCAGGGGGCAGACCACCAATTTCCTTCCGATACTTGCCCAGCAGACGAGTCCCGTAACGCATGAGGCCAAGCATGCTCCAGCCTAGACCTGTGACGATAAGCAGGAGATGGTCCACCTGCTCCACCACGGATGCCGCCCACTATTAGCCGTCGCCTGTCACGACGACAACTAGTTGGGCTTCCCCTAGCTGATCCTTGAAGCAAAAAAGAAGAAAAAGAAATATATGTGCTCGACTTACCTTGGGATGCACGGCGACTCCTCTCTTCGACAAGCAGTACAAATTCTCCAAGATCTCTCTCAAGCTAGAAAGTAGAGAAGTTAAGTTTGCAATGTGAAGAAGAGTGAAGAGAAGCCATGCATTTATGCATGTTGGGCATCCTAGGTCAAGAAGGAATTGCAAGCCCATTCCTACTGGGAACCCAACTCCAAGAACAGTCAAAAGCCCACTTCAATTGGGAGCCCAAATCCAAGAAGGAAGCCCAGTTACAGCTGGACAGCCCAACAGATAATTTACATCTCCTACATGCCACCACGCGCCATGCAGAAGCTGGGGGGCATTTGTGGGAACCGAATTAATCCTTAACCCTAGGTCAAATAATTCCTTCCATTTGGGGATTATTTGACCTAATTGGGAATTATTCAATTTAATTAGGGATTACCTAATTAAATAGAATGTTACCTAATTGGGTTGATGATTGATTTGATTCCTAGGACGATTCTCAATTAAAGGAGGAGTTACCTAATTAAATTAGGTATTGATTTGATTGCTACCCTGATTAGGGATTTGATTTAAATCAAATAAATCAAATCCCTAATTAGTCAAATCTCGCCAAATTGGGGAGGAATAATTCCCTTCCATCTACGGAATTATTCCTCTGAAACCCTAACTCTCGAGACCTCTATAAAAAGATGGCCACACACAATGGTTAAGGTACGTCTAAACTCCTACTGAAACTCTGCAGAAATTATCTCTCAGAAACCCTAACCGCCACCTTCTCTCTCCCTTTTTACACAAGGCTCCGGCCACCACTCACGGCTCCGGCCACCCGGTTTTTACCACACATACATATTCCTGTACCCTATTTTAGCTATCGTTTCTCTTCAGATCGATTGAACTGACTTAGGCATCGGAGGGTCTTTGGCCAGCACCCCCCGGGTGTGGTCCTCTTATTGTTATTCGTTTTGCAGGGAGAAAGAGAGGCGGAGAAGACGAAGGAATCTTTAGACGAATATTCCCGTGGGAGGAAATTGGCTCCCACACTGTTAAGTTTGTTGGTCCATTTGCTGGCTTTTGACCCCTGCTTCAGTTTGAATAAGTCATGTTGTTCTCATCAAACATGTTTTTATGTTCCTTAGCTGTAGCCGCTAAATCAATGCCCTTAACTAAACTGATGTTGTCTAAATCAGCTGTCAAAGGTTAAAAAAGTTAGTCTAGGCAAGATGGTTTGTAGAGCAAAGTTCATGTTGCACATCTTTTTTTGGTCTGAACCATGAGGTGGTCCTGGATGGGCCCCAACTATGGGTGGCACCTTTAAGCCTTAACCACAACCCAGACTAATCCCCACTCACACCGGGTCGGCCCGTAAGGGGTAAAGTGTTGGCCAAAGTGGTGACTCCGTACGAGAGCAGGGATCGAACCTCTGACCTCTCTTAAGGAATGAGAGTGCCGAACCACTCACACCAACCACCTTGGTTCATGTTGCACATCTTTCAGTACAAGATAAATCTTTCTCAATGGCAGATATATATTAATCAGTAATTTATGGAACAAGAAAGTGAGAACTTAATTAAATAATTAGATAAACAGATATAGTTTAAGATGATATTAATCCCAAATGTTGTAAATTCCTAAGTTATGCCTTGGAGTATCCCCTGGTTAAGCTCCAACCCCTATGTCTTCCATAGGTAAATCCAAACCAGTTATTGTATAACATAGGATTCCTTCACCAAATACCATGGATTTCTTGATTGAGAAACCTTATGATGGGCTAGGCATCTTGTGGATGATTTCATGCCTAGAAGGGTAGTTCCTGCAATCAAATTGTTTGTAATCTAGGTGAATCTGCAGACTTTGTTTGCAATTGAAGTAAACGTGACACTGATAAGCATGGTATGAATTCTACATTTTCTTTTCAATTTTCTCGATAAATGAAAGGCAAGGCGATTTTTATGTCTCCGTCATAATATGTAATTTTTCGACATACTAACCTAAGATCATTTTATTCCAATGCCATTTTTGAAACTCTTTAAACTATTGGTGAAATCATATAAGTCAAAGTTACCATTTTCTTCAGGCATCTGAGGCCAGAATTGCAAAATGGCGTGGATCAGTCGGTGGCATTGTTGATGCACCTATAGACAAAGTCTGGAGTATGGTTTCTCAAACTAAAAGACTAGCAGAATGGATGCCAATGGTTGAGCGCTGCACTGATTTAGCCGGAGATGAAGGTGTTCCGGGCTATGTTCGGTTAGTCTCTGGCTTCATGTTCCCACAAGAAGATGGAGACAGGTCATGGATCAAGGAGAAGCTGGTGTCCATAGATTCATCAAGACATAATTATGTGTACAAATTGGAAGCCAGCAATGTAGGTTTAGATGGGTCTGTGAATTCAGTAAAGCTTGTAGATTATGGGAATGATTCAACACTAGTTGACTGGGCATTTGAGATAAACCCCTTGGAAGGTACATGTGAGGACAGCATTATAGATTATCTAGGATTTCTCTATAAATCTTGCATTAACAGGATTGAGGTTGCTATAGAAGCAGCATCCAAGAAAGTTTAAGTAGCATTATTTTACATGTGTTTGTTAAAAGTGCTTACTCATTAATCAATTTCTGTTATTTTTCTTTTCATTTTGATAGACCTATTTTGAATTGCACATAAGATTCTCATGGCCATCACTAATTATGAAGAGGGTGAGAGAGAGAGACTGCCATAATGAGAAAAAGGAGGTGTTTGAGAATCCATACTGAAGAAGATGTGACATTTAAAATTGATGGGGAAGTTGAGCTGTTACTACAAATCCCATCCGTAGTTTCCATATTTTTAAGCTTCTGGACAGGACAAGATGCCATCTCAGTCCATGAAAACCATCCCTCAACCATTTTCCACTAGTTTCTTTCCGGTTTTTGTAAACACAGATATACTTATGGTTCATTTTCCACCGCCGCACTTATCCTATACCATTCTGGAAAGGTACAAGCCTCCACTACATCTACTTAAAAAGCTTGACTAGGCTTCTTCATGTTGGCGTGAATCAATTCAATTATTCTTTATTGTAATTGATTTTGTATTTATGTGGAATTATAGGAATACCGGATTGACCGGGGTTGTGCTTATTTCTTTTTTCCTTTCCTAGATGGGCTTTGTATTTGTATCACTATAAATACCTCTTTATGAGAAGAATACAATACACTAAATTATTCATAACCCTAAATTCTATTTGAGTCTTCAAGGCTTTAATTAGAAAATCAAGAAAAGGGTGGGACGTTCTATCATGGAATGGACTATGTGTTTCATTCATTTTTGTCTAGATCTCTGGTGTACATTGACAAAAAGGTTTCAGGTTCAAAAGACAAAATTTACGTAGTTAAATTCTTCCAATTCAAGTTTGAAGAATCCACCAGGGGCCGGCTAGCACCGATGGTGAGGGGAAATGGGAAAAAAGACTAGAAGATTACAAGAGGTTATGGGTTCCATTCCATGATATCCAATATATCAAAAGAACATATATAAAAACTTAAAAATAGCAAAGTTAAGCAGCAATAGACTAGCAATACAACTAGAAATTATTAGAAAATTAGGAGTGGTGTTCGATTATATTAGTAATACATGCACAAATATTTGGGATACGTAAAAAGCCCTCAAACCTTCGAGAAACAGAGCAGAAACAGAGAGAGAGAGAGAGAGAGAGAGAGGATTGTGTTTGTGCAGCTGAGCAGTAGTTTTCAACTCTCCCACGGGTTGCCTTCAATGAAAGTGGCAACAAGTACTGGAAATCCCTTCAACGTAGACAGGTTACTACTTCAATTGTGTAACATGCAAGAAAACTTCAGTTGAATAATACATAAATATATATATGATATTTGGCTCACATTTCTCATTCACCTACCTCCTACCACGCGGCCTAAAATAACATTCTATCACATATCATTTGCTTCTTTATAAGATTAAGGTGGTCAGTCATTCATATGTTACTACAGCATAATCCATATCCAGCCAGACCAAGCTCAAAACACAACAACAATTAACTCACATATCTGGCAAACATGGAGTCCTGCAGGCTTCACCTTCGAGCAATGTTGTTGTTGGTTGCTTTCTTGTACCCGGCATTCGTTCAGTCCTTGGTTCGACACTATAAGTTTAGTGTAAGTACATTCTGGACATATATATGTCTTTTGCTTTCAACAGATTACTGAAAAACCCATGATCAACTAGTGTGACATTAAAATGGCTGAGTTACATGTGCAGGTGGTCTTCAAAAATACAACAAAGCTTTGTTCATCTAAGCCCACCATCACCGTAAATGGAAAGTTCCCTGGACCAACCTTGTATGCAAGGGAAGATGATACTGTAATTGTAAGGGTCATCAACCATGTAAATCACAATCTCACAATTCACTGGTGAGAATTATTCTACTCCCATACCCTAGTTACTTCCAAAAGAAATTGTAGCTAGTGATTATTGTGTGTAACCGAGACACCACCTGATACATGCTGATGTGGTACATCAAATTCACCCAATTTATAACACATGTATTATTATTATTAATACGCATCCTAAACCCAACTTGGTGGATTCGACACGCTACATCAACATGGCATACCATATGGTGTATTATTTTTCGTTGATGTGGCTTCTGTCACATTTAATCTCATACTATGCAGAAAATCCTAATAAATAATGATCATATAATTCTGTAATGGCAGGCATGGGGTCAAGCAACTTGGAACTGTTTGGGCGGATGGACCAGCATACATCACACAATGCCCCATACAGCCTGGGCAAAACTTTATCTACAATTTCACATTCACAGGCCAAAGGGGCACACTTCTCTGGCATGCACATACCTCTTGGCTAAGGGCCACTCTACATGGTGCCATTGTCATCTTACCCAAAAGAGGCACTCCTTACCCTTTTCCTACACCTGATGAGGAAAAAACTGTCATATTAGGTAAGTTGATAATTTTCAATGAGGTGCTTTTGGGAATTGCAGCTTGGTAAATTGGTAAACTGGTAAACTGGTAATTTGACTTTATTATTTGAATTGCAGCTGAATGGTGGAAATCAGATGTTGAAGCTGTGGTCAATCAGTCTGTACAGTCTGGCCTGCCACCAAATGTCTCAGATGCACACACTATCAATGGCCATGCAGGACCAGTTCCTGGTTGCTCTTCTCCGGGTACTGATATGGGGTATACTTAATTTTGTTTTTTGTTTTCTAAATCCTAATAGGCCTTTTGTTTTGCTTCATTGCATGGGAAAAAGAATACAAAACACATGTGATGTTCCAAAATAACCTTATAATTACATGTAAGTTGCCTGTATACAAGTGAAGTGATTATGGGATGTAAATAGTTTTGTGTTTTGCACATCTGCAGGGGGTTACACTTTACATGTTGAAAGTGGCAAGACCTACCTGCTACGAATCATAAACGCAGCGCTGAACGATGACTTGTTCTTCAAGATTGCGGGGCACAATCTAACCGTTGTTGAAGTTGATGCCTCCTACACCAAGCCATTCCAAACTGACACCATATTCATCAGTCCAGGCCAAACTACAAATGCAATTTTAACTGCAAATCAGGGAATTGGCAAATACTTAATAGCAGCCTCTCCTTTCATGGATGCGCCAGTTGGCTTTGACAACTTGACTTCAATTGCCTCATTGCGCTACAAGGGAACCCCTGCAAATCCCAAAGCCTTCTTAACCAGCATTCCTCCTCAAAATGCAACGCCAGTAACAAACACTTTCATGAACGCCCTTCGAAGCCTTAATTCAAAACAGTACCCTGCTAATGTCCCATTAACTATAGACCATTCACTCTTTTTCACCATTGCAGTTGGTGTAAATCCATGTGCAACATGTGTCAATGGGAGCAAGCTGGTGGCTGCTTTTAACAATGTTAGCTTTGTGATGCCAACTATAGCCCTCCTTCAAGCATATTACTATAACAAAAAGGGAGTGTACACACTTGATTTCCCAGCAAACCCACCAATTCCTTTCAACTATACCGGCAACTCTACGGCTAACATGCAGACCACAAATGGGACAAGACTTTATAGGCTGGGGTACAACTCAACGGTTCAGATTGTGCTACAAGGCACTGCTATCATAGCACCAGAGAGCCATCCAACCCATCTGCATGGCTTTAATTTCTTTGTGGTTGGGAAAGGAATTGGTAACTTTGATCCAAAGAAGGACCCAAAAACATTCAATCTTGTTGATCCTATTGAGAGGAACACAATCTCAGTACCAACTGGTGGATGGACTGCAATCAGATTCAGGGCAGATAACCCAGGTAATAAATTTCTACATCCACATATTTTCTTTTTCCTTAAAACTAAATTATGTGCTAACAATTTTGATAATTGATTGGAAATTTGTTGTTGTTTGTGGTGGTGAATGAATGCAGGCATTTGGTTTTTGCATTGCCACCTGGAAGTTCACACAACCTGGGGGCTTAAGATGGCATTTCTAGTGGAAAATGGGAAAGGCCCAAATGAGACTCTGCGACCACCTCCTGCTGACCTTCCAACCTGCTAGAATTTCCAATCCAAACGGCTAAAAAATTAAAATGGATGCTTGAGGCTCAAGGCATGAGAAGAGTGTGCATGGTATCTAGAGAATTTGAGTTGAGTTGATAAGCAGAAAACAATGAAAATGGTTGGCTGGTTCTGGTTGGTTTGAGGAGAAAATAGAAACAGCTGCTCTCAAAAGAAGTGAATAAAAAGGGGTAAACTCATTGCACTGTACAATTTCAATTTCACCTACTTTGTCATTTTTTGGGTTGAAAGTAAAAGCAGCATCACACACCAAAGGATTTGTCGTGTATGGATTGTTAGTATGTGCTTAATCTAAAGAAGTTGTTGGATTTCAAAATGATTAGATTCTTCTTTATCTCTTTAATCACTATAGACATTGAACTACTTTTGACTTATGCCCAAAAGATAAACACGTTTAGGGCATAAAATGACAAAGAAAAAAAAAATTAAGAACTATCGCGCCAGATAGGGGTCGAACCTATGACCTTCTGCTTAGGAAACAGACGCTCTATCCACTGAGCTACAGGCGCTTGTTGATATTGTATGCGGTTGAAAATTATTTAACTAAAGAAAGGTGGAAAAGGCAAAACAACTATAATTAAAAATTGCACGAGCGACAACTGATCTAACTATTGACGCAATCTTGGACCAATTATACGCGGCATCATTTTTTACCCAAAACTACTACGTGGCTTCCAACTTGTAAATAGGGAAAGTATTGACCGGAGAAAAAGTTAAGTTAAAGCCAATGTGACCTACTTACACATTCAGATCAGAAGTTTTTATTTATTTATTTTTTTGGTCGAAACACTCAGCAGCTCAGCTACCCTGAAGTTCAAATATGACCCGTCTTCCCGTGTAATAATGGAGAAAAACTTAGTTGCAATATGCTATTCTCGATCAATGATGCTATGTTATGTGAAAATGTTATCACATTTGTTATAGTGTTATTGATCGAAGATAGTAATTTGTAATAGAAAATACTTACTGATTCTGTATTTTTTCCTTTTGGTAGGAACTTCAACTCCCTCTAGGTGTGGTTTTTATTTATGGAATTTACTCACAAAACCAACATGAGTATGGAACAAATAAATACCATATTCGTAAATTGTTTTATAAAAGTCACAACACAACACAACACTAGTCCATTTTTTAACCACTGACCGACACCTTTAATCAAAGAGAACCAACAGACTCGGCAAAACCTTAGGAGATAAATATAACAAACAACTTTAGTTTTGCCCATAGAAGAAAAAGTAAACATCCAAGATTTTATTCCCCACCATGAAAGGAAAAAATAAAAGAAAAACACCCAAGATTTGTTTAATTTTATTTCTCTTTTCGGGAATGAGAAAATTCTCTAGAATTAAGAGGGAACCCGTGGACTAGTCATCTTACCACGGTCCAATCCGGATATGCCACCTATCACGCATCCTTTCTCTCTCCCCCTCTCAGGAACTCTCCATATACTCAGCCACCATAGAGAACACAGGTGAAGTGGTTCTGATTCATATTTTGATTCTCACATTGGCTTGGCCCTCTCTTTTCCTAATCTATATATGCATCTATATATACATTTATCTTTTCTCTTACTTCTCCTCAAAGAAACGAAGCTAGTAAATGTTTTCCCGCTTTTCTCAGCCGTGATTCTCTAGAATCTCTCTTTTTCCTCAACTGGGTCTTTGCTTTGTCCACCTTCGTCGACCCTCTTGCTCTTGGGTTGGGTCCTTCATGTTTCAGTCTCCTTTTTGGTTATTTTTCTAAAATTTTACTTCTTTAAGCCAAGGGTTGCTGTCAGAGTGCTATAAAGGCCTCACCTTTGAGCTTAGTTTAGCTTAATTTCTTTGAAAGCCTCCACTTCTCTGATACAAATTCCGAAATTTCCTCTGGGTTTTGCCTCTCTCCTTCTAGGATTGTACCTTCAGGAACCAAATCAGATTTCTCAGGTTTTTCTAAGATTCTCTTCGATTCCCAAAAGTGGGTCTTTTAAAGATTCTTTAGTTTATGCTATTAAGAAAAGGAGATTCTTGATTCCCAGTAAAAGATTCTGAATTGATTGCCTTTTTAAGCCATTCTAAGACTTCAAAATCTCTCTGCCTCTGCTCTCTGTTTCTCAGTCTCCCATCACTTCTGAAACTTGAAGCTTTACTTCAATAACTTTGACATGAACTTTTAAGCAGTTATTGTAGATATTAGGACTTGTAAGCATGGAGACTTTGTATCCAGCTTCATATATGGCTGATTCTAACTGGTTCATCCAAGACAGCCAGAGCTCAGAATGGACTAAAGAGGAGAACAAGAAGTTTGAGAGTGCTCTGGCTATGTTTGATGAGAAAACGCCTGACAGGTGGCTGAAGGTGGCTGAAATGATACCGGGGAAGACGGTTATCGATGTGATCAAGCAGTATCAGGAGCTGGAAGAAGATGTTAGTGAAATAGAATCTGGGAGGTTTCCAATTCCAGGGTACCTTACATCTTCTTTCACATTGGACTTGGGAGATGATCGAAATTTTGATGCTAATAGAAAGAGGCCTTCAGCAGCTCGAGGTTCTGATCAGGAAAGGAAGAAGGGAATTCCATGGACAGAAGAGGAGCACAGGTGACTTCCCTTCATTGATTTTGTTAGATTGTCTATAATTGTTTTGCTAGTTCAAATGGTTAGACTATTTAGAATATCTTTTTGGATTTATATGTGATCAAGTAGAGTAGGTCTTGAATTGCAGTAAAGAGAAAAAATAATAGCTAAGGAAAAAGATGGTTATTAGATATGAAAGGTCTAGTTCAATTTGTGGAAATCACTATGTCCAATACCAATCATTTCGTTTTCTATGGAAAACAGAGGAAAATATGTAGATGAACTGTTGTTTTCTTTAATTTCCAACTTTTTGTTATGAAACCCGATGGAGTTTTCCACATCCCAAGTGTAGGGCATATAGTTTGATCTCTCTATGTGTTCTTGATATTTTTATTGACATGAATGTGTGGTAATGACCTGCAGGCGGTTTCTGATGGGACTTCTAAAATATGGGAAAGGGGACTGGAGAAATATTTCCAGGAATTTTGTAATCTCTAAAACTCCCACACAAGTGGCAAGCCATGCTCAAAAATACTTTATGAGGCAGCACTCAGGGGGGAAAGATAAAAGAAGACCAAGCATCCACGACATAACGACTGTCAACCTCACAAACACTACTCCATCAGAAAATAATAGGCCTCCTTTAGACCAGTCTCCACCAGAGCAGAAGTCCACCGAATCACCAAAAGCATTACTTGACTGGAATGCGTGTGATGATGGAGGAGCCATGGTTTTTGGCTCTACTCATGGCAGTCTTTTCGAGTCGTCTCCGTATGATGTAGCTGCAGAAGGGATTAAGCTACAGTTGCAAAAACTCTACAGCAGTGCTAATTTTGCTGCTCATGCCAAACCCCAAAATTCGATGTATCTAATGCAGACCTCAAGACATCAGATACATGGTTAAAACACCTCCTTTTGTTGTACTCCTGGATTGAAAATCCAAGCAAATGACTTTCTGCAGAATTTCAATGTTGGCTCTTTAGCACGGTTGTGTGTGATTAGCGTAATAAGGATTTGATTTCGTACATAGTTCTTGAACATTACAGTATGATAAAATCCCATAAAGCCTCAAACTGTAATGTCTGAATTGTAAAGTTGAAATGAATGGTAAATCTGCTCTTCCCTTCAGGAATTGAGTTTGTCCAAATCCCCCAGGATGGTTTAGCTGTGAAAGCGTTACAAAGTTAACTGCAGTTTTGAGCTGTGAAATAAAAATGCATACATCAGTGAAGTAAGCTGCTTGAAGTTTGAGGACAAATATCTCAAACAGCTGTAAGAAACTTCAGGTGGGCACACACACATTCACGCACTGAACTGACTGAAATGATCTTTTGTTTTTTCTTTTGTCATAGTATTTACTTTGACAAAAGAAAAAACAAAATATCATAATATGTACATTGTATGTGTGCATGTATAACATACTATTATGTACATTTCGGGCAGGCACATGATCTTATTTTTAGTATCATTTTATTTAGTTTCTGAGCAGAATCCAAAACTTCTGCATCTCAAGATCAACCATAGACCAAGAATAAAGTTATAAAGATCTACAGGTGAGAATTTAAGATTTTTTTTATTTTTTTGGCAGTTTCCTAGTGGTGCGTGGTCTTATTTACACCCTATGGATTTGCACTTGGAATGGCTGAGGTTGATTATTGTTTCACACGTGGAATGATCTTGCAACCACTGGGGAAAAGCAGCCATGTCATTGGATGATGTGGCTAAACAGGCTGATGACTCACTTGGCACTCTTTTAGAAATTCCACAGTATCTAATTGCTTCACCTTTTCTCTCTTAAAAAAACTTTCCGCCATTATTTGCTTTATGCATCCAATATGGCCAAATTGACCGAGTGACCCTCCACATCCACTAGTAGATGCTGAGTTTGCATTCCACTTGATAAGCATCCTCTACTTCATTCCATCGTAGGATGTAGGATCATCCACGTAAGGAAATGCCAATGCATTTTACAATTTTCAAACCATCGTTTCCTCCCTCTACCAATCCAACTTGGTCTGTGCTCTGATATTTTTTCCTGTTTCATCCAATACCATTGCTAATGGTGGCCAGACTTTTGCATCAGCATAGTGCCATTTTTTAAAGTCTTCGCAAGCATCATACTTTTTCTTTGATTGAAGCTTTTCTAAAAGCCCAAAAACGGATTTTCCAGACTGCAGAGCCGCCTAGCTCTCAAATTAAGCAGAATGAATTCTTGAACTTGGAACTCTGATGGGTTTTTAGATTTTTCCTTTTTGTTTGGTCTCAAAACTTTCATCTTCCTCAGCTTTTCATAAATAATAAATAATTATGTTATTTACTGCGCTTTGTCACTGTGTTTGTTTTATTTTAGGTTGGTGTTCTACCAACCATTGGTGTGTGTGCTGCTTGGGACTGTTGTGAAAAAACTGAGTGGGGTTTACTGTCACTTTGCACATATCATTTTGTAAACCACACACTGAGCATTAAAAAGTTCCAAAGCAACATGAGCAATATGATTATCCTTATGAACTTTCTTTTCTTTCGGTATATGACATCAACCATCAACTTTAATCTCTCTTTTTTCTTCTAAGATTAGTCATCTTTCTGCAACTTGCATGAGAAAGCATTCTGGCTGCTTTATTCTAATTCGGATCAAACCTTTGAGAAGGCTAAACCGTACCACCTTTGGTCTCTTTTTTTGTTTGTCTTTTTAACAATTAATTTACTAGTTAAATTTTCTGATTATATTTCACATCAAATCCTTCTGGTGTAGCAAAGGTACATGCACTAGGCTCCAATTTTGATGACGTCTTCATTGGTCCACATGGATCTTAGGATAATCTGCTAGGAAAGCTTTTTTTTTCTTCCCAAATATCTAATTGAGTAATCCTACACTTACCACATTTGAATATCACATTCTCATATCACCTTATATGGCAGATGAGGTATACAACTACATCAATTAAAACTAATTTAATATTTTTTTTCTTTTATAATTTATTGACATTTTTTATTTGATGTGGTTGTATATCTCATTTGCCACATAAAGTGGTATGAGAATGTAGTATACAATGTGATATGAGAGGATAAAACTAGGTCACTATGCCATTCTTAATCATAATTATAGTTTTGCAATTTGCCAAATAATACCAGCAAAGACTTACCCCAACAAAGTACACTAATGTACTGTTATCAAAGCCAAAAAGTGAAAAAAATAAAGTCAAACAAGTCTATATTAGAACATTCCCATTTTAATGGAGAATTTGATCCATCTAGTGCCACCATCTTTTGTGCCAAGAGAAGAAGCTGTGGTTGGTCTAAAGTGAACGACCAAGAAAACTCGAAAAAAAAATAATTTATGAGAATTTGTTTTTTCATAGACATTGCAGATAAGGAGGTATTTCTACTTCCTGCAAATTATAATTTGACATATATGCATAAATAATTCCTCAAAAACACAAAAAGATGAATCTATATGTCAAACTGTAGTTGGCATAAAAGTACAAGTTGCTACCTTCAAAAAAGGAGGCAAGTATTTTCATTCTTCCATTATCAAATTGAACGAATGCAGTAGGTTATATGAGAAGTTGTTCCTCCATTATCAATTGGAATTGACTTGATCTTAATGGAGGATAGTCACCCACTACTAGTGCCACCTTTCGATGAAAGACTAGAAAAAGCTCTTCTATGGTTTTCTTCTTTATTTCTTGGCCATAAAGTCATATAATGATGTTCGTATTGAATTGATACGTTGACAGTTTTCGAGTACTGATTTTCCCTTATTATCTTGTGTTTTGCTCTTGACATAATAATAATGCATTATATTCGAATTCCTGCCAGCACCGTGTACACATGTCAGCATCATAGAGCCACTGCCGTCATGCGCCACATACTCATTTCACGTAAACATGTTCTCAGTTTCTTATTGTAATGCAATGGGAATATCACGTTTTGTTATCCCGGTTAATGACGTAAAACAGTGTTATTCCCATTACAAGTTTTTATGCTACTTTAGAGAATGATATAGCTAGGCAAGTTGGATCAAACTGGGTCAGAAAATCGAATGACTGGGGCTAGTCTATGACAGCAAGACTAATAGCTTGACCATAGTCCATAACTTGTTTCTTTATGAATTTAGATCAAAATTTAAGTTGGTTTTTCTTATGATGAGATCGGGATTGATATGCCAACATGAATGAGGTCACCTAGTCAAGACAATATATCCATCTTGCATTCAAGTTTTCAAGACAATATGTTCATCTTCTTGCATTCAAGTTTAAAACATCGGGACCAATTGGTAGAGCTCGGCTCCCACTAACTCCAAAAAGGCCAGTTCTTGGGCATTGATAGAGTTTGGGGCAGTTGTTGGTCCAATCATGGGGACCAAGTCTCAATATCTAGAAGCCACAGAGACAAAGGGACCCAGAATCTTTCATATCGGACTTGGAAGTACGTCCCAAGGCATTCGATCTTAGCTAGAATCATATATTTTGCAAGAGCAACTATGTCATCAGAATCCAACTTAACATTAAGAGAAAGACAAGCACGGCAGAATAATCAAGTTATGGCAAGCAAAATCACTCTTCAATTTTATTCAAAAACTTGCAACATGCCCTACAAAATGCTCCCAAAACTAGAATATAGTTTCCAGCAAATTGACTCAAGTCACCACCAGAGAGTTGAAGTTTAAGCTAATTGCCCTGGAAAGAGGGCACTCTCATACAGTACCGCATCAAAGAGTGCAAGTGCTTTTAAGTTACACGGGGAAGGGAAACACCAACTTATTACAGAACTAAAGTCTAGAAATGAAATTTGAAACTGAAACCCTCTGACCAAAAAGAAATAAGTTACATTAATTTATAAACAAGGCGGGGCAAGAAAAGGACTGCTTTCGAAAAACAAAACAAAAAAAAACAAAAAAAAAGTAAGAAGGTTTGTATATACAGAACTCTAGGAGGTACTAAAAGACGCTGGATCCACGGGGATAACAGTATCTGGAAAATCTGTTCTTTGTCCAGCAAGTGAGTAGTATGCAAGTATATGGGCTGGATGCTCCATCACTATTCCCTCCCCCTGCTGATCAGGAACATCAACTCGTCTTGGGGGAATTAATTCAATATTCCAATACGGCCGAGCCATTGCCAAAACATCACGACCCGAAGCAGATCCTCTGTACCCCTGCACCCACAGGTACCTAAGGGAAGTCAGCTGCATTACTGCATCAGCCAGCGCACGCTCACTGAAGCAACAGCCCCTCATTTCCAATTTTTGTAGGCTAGGGCAACCTTTAGAGAACTCCAAAAGCCCTGCATCAGATTCCCCAACATAACCCAGAAGCATCCATCTCACATTTTGACTATACTGGCCAACATAACTAAGTCCCAAATCGGTCAAGCCCCCAGCACGGAGATACAGAGCAAACCTTCTGAGCTTATCACAGCCCCTCAAAAGAGCTCGAACCCCATTGTCAAGTGGTAAATCTGTTATCGTCTCTTCTCGGTCAAGCAAGACAAGTCGAAAATCACAAAGATTCTTAGAGTAAGTCCCAATGTATTCCAGAGATGCGTTTGTGATATCTGACACATACACAGCCAAGTACTCAAGTTCCAGGCAGCCCTGTGCCAATGCTATCAAACCCCTTTGTGAAACAACACCTTCTTCATCCTCCATGCCTTGCTCATCTGCACCTCGCTCAATTCGGAGCCTCCTCAATCTCTTGCAACTCCGAGCAAGAACTTCTAGTCCTCTATCTCCAATAACATTCCTTGTCTGTCCATAACAGAAACAAATTAAAGTTCATATGTAAGTTCCAAATTCGATTCCCACTCCAAAACAAAAGCATTAAAGACATGACAAATTAAAGTTAATATGTAATTGTTGTACACACACACACACTCATGCACATATGCACGCACACATGACAACAACAAATTAAAAAGCAGACAGAATGGTTTCATAATACTACCTCAAGCACTTCCAGGTTGGGGCACCTTTGAATTAGTGTACAATGGTCCTCAGTGTCGAGCAATGCATAAAGGAGATCCAGCTTTTTGAGAAGGGTTGCAAATGGGAATACTATTGGCATTTCATTCTTTCCCATGTATGTTAGACCCAAACGGCATAATTTTTGGGGTAACGATACAACAGAGTACTTCTCTGATTGCTCGTTGAAGAAACCGCCACAAAATTCTTCTAATACACTTGCAGAACGGAAGAAGCCCACGAGTTCCAAGATTTCACAATCGCTAGTTTTCACAGAGGTTAAGCAGCGACAGTTTTTTGCAATGAGTTCAAGGTCTTCAAATTTGACTTTGATAAGATCTGTCATATAAAAATTCAAAGTCTCCAACACAGAGTTGTTCAAAGCAAGCTCATGTAGCCACTGACCATCATTCTCAACTATGGAGCTCTCTTCCAAAAACAAGGTTCTCAAATTCCTAAGAAAACATATAATGATAACATCAATAACGTCTCTCCACATCAAAGATACAGAACCAATAGCTTAGAATTATTGCAAACATGCATGCCCCCAAAAGTTCCAAAAGATAGCATATAAATTTTCCTAAAAGAATTGCGTATACAAAACAACCAAAATACAGTTTCCACCCTCTAACTTGCAAAAATTACTTATGAATAGAAATAAGAGTTACATAAAACCATATCTACATTAAAAACTATCCACAAGTCTAATTTTTCAGGTTGATTGGGACCATTTATGGTAATTTAATCCTTCACAAAAGTACTAAGAGCTGTCCGAAACAAAAACTTTTCCACTGATCAAATAACACAGGAAACAGTGTGATGAATTGTATGAGACATAATGAAAGAAACAGAATCAATCCCTATAAATAAAGTTTTAATCAGTAACGCAAACCAGACTGCTGCACTCAGGCTAAGTCAAGAGAACAAACAGCAATAAAGATTTTGCTTTTTTGGTTTTTTACTTAATGGTTTCTCTATGTATGTCAATCATTCAATACTCAAACGAAAACTAATGGAAAGAACATAACTTGTTCCCCAAATTTTAGCAAAACAATGAATGTAGCCATCATTTCTGATGAAAGTCCACAACTAAATTCAACGCAAGTAAAATTTATTCAGCCAAAGTTGTAAACTTTGATACCTGCAGGAGCGGCCGATGTGCAAAAGGCCATCGGTGGAGAAGCCAGAGCACTTGTCAAGCTTGAGCGCCTGTAGCACGCGCCCACGGGTCTGAGCCAAGAGCTCCAAGTCCGAATCCTTAACAATCATTCGCCGAAAGTGCAGAGACTTCAAGCGATTGAAGGACTCAGCGATCTCCTTCACCCACGGCGTCACATAGCCTCCCCAATCCTCCGGTATCAGATTGAACATCGCCGCTCTCGGCTTCCCCTTCAGCTTCAGGGACTCGAGGTGCTGAAACCGCCTCCGCAGCCGATCGGGGCTCGTGGTGTAGCAGAGAGCAATGGTCACGTGCTTGCGCGTGAGAGCGTCGAGCTCGTACCATCGCCGGCACACCAACGACACTGCGTCGCGGTCCTTAGCGTCGTGAAGATACGGCATCACGCAGCCTATCACCACATCGGACATTCCACTTCGCACGTTTCTATCCTCCATCGCCAAATGAAACGTAGATAATGAAAATACTCCACTGGGACACTAGTGACCAAAAGCAAAAATTTCAGAGTAGAGTGGAAGATTTAAATCTCTTTTGTGAAGATCGGGTTCGGATTCGGAGCTCCGAGTCTCCAACTCGTTCAGCTCGAAATATTACCAAAAATAGCGAAAACCAAAAATAGGAACTATGGCTTCCAACCAACAGACCCCAAAACCGTTAAGTTTCCTAATCCAATCCAAAAATCAAAACGACAACGCCACACCGCCGTTACAAAATTCGAATCTCAGACGAAACGCCGAAACGTGTCGCGAAACGAGCGGCGACAAGTGACAGAAATAGAGAAAAGAAACGCGGGTCTGACACGATCTACGAGGAGCTCGTTGGGACTGAAGTGGTGTTTGCACGGAACACGAACCAAGCGGATCGAGGACGGAGCAGGGTTGCGACCAATGGAGGAGCGAGGGAACATGGAGATAGTGTGGACGCGAAACGCCTGATCTGAGAAGAAAGATCTGTGAGGATCGTCCGGGAAGGAAGCGGACGGTGGGGATCTTCCTGGAAGGAATCGGGCGGCGACGGCGGAACAGTGAAGGGGTATTGGATCAGAGCTCAGTTAGGGGTCTTCAATTTTATGCGCCTCATAAAAAACGAAAGGGGAGTTGTGAAGGAAAGCGGGCAGGAGACGGAAAAGGATGAAGAGAAAACGACAAAAGAAAATGTAAGCAACCAACGAACGTCGTCGTTTGATAAGTGATGGGAGGAGTAGAAAGTTGACCCCGTGGCGCCGTGTTATAGGTTGGTGTCAGGTGATGCAATAGCTCTGTCACTGCAGGAGATGCTGTCTAGGATAGTGGTTAAACTGTGAGGTAAGTGGGAAGGATAAAAAAAATACAGACTACTCTGTTTTTTCCTATTGTAGGAAAAAGTTTTCTTTTTTATTTTTATATTTTATATTTACATACAAAGAGCTGTTAATAGATTCTTGGAGATTTTTTAATAAGTATTTAAGTTAAGGATTGGTTACATATTTTTAATTTTTTATTTGGATTGCATTCATTAGATGTGTTGTTAGATTTAATATGTAACATACATGTAATCAAACGGTCGAGATTATAAATATGTAACTAATCCTTAACATAAAATACTTATTGGAGAATCTTCCAATAAGTTATTATTAACATGAGATTAGTCAAGTTTGCTAGAGTGGATGTGCTCCCCACTATGCACTTGAGTTCGAATCCACCCCTCCGTAGTTTAGGGCTGGCAATGGGTCATGTCATGTCGGGTTTGTATTGTGTTAGGATCATATATGTGTCAAGAATACTCAATCCAAACCTGACCCTTTTAATAAACATGTCGTGTCGGGTTAACTCGCTAAATTTCATAACGGGTTTCGAGTTGTGTATCAGGTTGACCCACTAAGTAGTAGCAACTAAAAGAACTAAAAACAATTAGAAAAAATGAAGAATAAACAAAGAAACGGGTTAGTGGGTTACACGGATATTTTAGAGGGTTTGCATGTTACATAGGTATTTTAGCGGGTTTACTCGAAATCCACTCGTTTATTAAACGGGGTCATGGTTAGTTGACCCAAAAATTTAATCATGCGGGTTGATTTGTTAATTTTCCGTGCAGGTTTCGGATCGTGTTGAAAATAGAATATAATTTGTGTACAAAAATATATTATTATTAACATATTTTTCCCGAAGTTATTATGTTTTGAAAATTTACCTTAAATGAGGACAATTTTAAGGTCATTTGAAATTTAATCATAATGTTTTTTAGCTGTATATATATATATATGCACTATGGTTTGCTTTTAGGAAATCTGCATTAGCATTAAGCAAAAGTTTTTGCTTTGTTTGTTTTCCATTTGTTCAAGCATGTTGCTTTCATCATTTTATTAGTTTATAGGTTGATAATGACGTTCATAATTCACCTACTCATAATTAAAATGAACCCAAAAACAAAAGAATCCAGTATAATTTGAAAGAACAAGATATTGTTTAGATTTTGTTACATGAAAAAGTCCGGAAAGGATAAAGTGGGCAATCTTTATAAAGATAAATCCTGTCGTAGAAGAACTTTTCTCTTTCTTTACTTTGTCTTGTTTTTGTACCCATACAAGCTCAACAGATCATTAGCATCAAATCGGAGAGCCACCATTATTATATAGGTAACAATGCAATTAAAAGTGTTGAACAAGTCGAGATATGTATGCACTATATTCTAATCATCTGAAAAGTGTAACTTTAAGCACTGTTAATATCTTGTTTAGTTGTTAAACCCGCATCAATGCATTAGTTTCATTTAGAAAATATAGGGATTATACACCTCATTTTCTAGTGGGAGTTATTCTTTCTTCGTCCTCCTGTAAATCATTATTTGACACATACATAAATATTAAAAAAAAACTTATTATATCAAATTGTAATTAACATAAAAAGAATAATGGATATTTTCTAAAACAATGAGCCAGTATTTTCCTTACACAAAAATACAGCCACGTTATGGTGGTAGTGCTGTAACCTTGGACTTATGAGAGGGAAGCCACGTGGCAAGTAGTTGTGCCACAGCAACCTGATCTTGTTGGACAGCTGTGCCGCAAAGGATGATTTATGTGTCCAAGTCAATAAATGGAAATATTATTATGACGTGGTGAAAGGGATTTGGAGGTTTGTCTGCGCTGTTGCCTCATCTATCCGCAGCGTTTTACCTCACTCTCTGGACTTCTTGTTGGTATGCACTAGCCGACGCTCTCTATCTGTTTTGTTTTTGTTTTTTTTTTTTTTGGGGTCAAAGACTAGCTATTTTATTTTAAAAGAAAATACATTTACATTGTATTGTAAATTTTTGTATTTACCACCTCAATTTAACCTTTAGTGTAACATCCCATCTTCCATTTATCATCCTTACTCATGATACAACACATAAAAATGTTAATTATGTTAATGTTCATTTTCGCTTAGCATGGTTAGTATGATACAAAACAAAAAAAGTGGTGTGGTTTACAATCGTTTGCCCACGAGTATATTGCACATTCACGAACGCTTAATGTTCATTATTTATTTATCAACATGAAGAGATTCTAATGATAATATCTACACCCACATGTATAGTACATTTATAAACGATTGAAAAATCACTCATATGCACGTGAACGATTGATTGTTAAGAATAACATAGCTTTACAATATTATAGCATAATGTCCCTTTCTCTTTTATTTGTAATTACAAGGATATTGATTAATGTAAAAATGGTGTTGGACAAAATTGTAGCGCTAGATCCAAGAGTAGTACATGAGTGTTCGATAGCTAAAAAGGACGATGTCAAATCACTATAGTATTTTGCTGGGCCTAATTTCCAGATATTATTATGGTTACTAGACGATCCAGAGGGAAGAAGATGTGGATGCTTCTCTAAAATCGTTTTATGATGAAGGTGCTATAGATGTGGATGTTTCTTTATTTATTTATTTATTTATTTATTTATTTATTTTTAAAGATAGTTGCGTAGCAAAGGACGTGGACAAATGTCAATTAATAATAATTTATTTAACAAGTTGCAAACATCTCTTTGTCAGCTGGAAAAAAAAGAAAGAGAGAAAGAAAAGCAATTTCTTTCTAATTCTCGTTGTTATTGTTAATCACTGTACAAATATGAACAACAACTGGTTTATTAGTGTTGTTTCCATTGCATTTGAAAATGTCAAATTTAATATTTTTGTAATTAAAAGAAAAAAAAAAGGGTAAGAATCGTTTATTTTATAGTGGAAAATATATAGTCAATCACATGAAATATTTGTCAATGAATGGAAGAACAGATCTGCTATGATGGCGTGCAGTTTTCCCCTGAACTAAAATTTATTTCCATTGGAGCAGACACCAATATTATATCCTATATTTTAATTGCAATTTGCAAAGGAATATATATGGCCCATAGTTTTGGCAATGATTTCCATTTTGGATTTAATAGGCACTCAACTCGATCCGTTGAAAAACTAAAAAGCAGTGTTAATGTTAAGTGATTGGTCGTTTCAAGAATATTAAACACACAACTTGCAGCATCGTCTAAAACTCAATCCCCCACAAAAAGAATATATTTTAGATGGGTAACCAGGTCTAATTCATTGAGAAATGTCTTAACTAATCCCTTGTTTAATAAATTAATCTTGGTTGGTGTTAATCTGATGATCAATCGAATCGTGTTTGAATCAGAGGGCAGTCAGTGCTTAAAAGGTTTGACTCCTAATATGTCTTAACCAATGGTGCAGAGTATGTGATTACCGATAGAATAATATTATTATTTGATCCATGTCCCACGAGGCATATAGTTTATGTTTATAGTTCTTTCTTTCAGATGAGGCATCTTATTAAAAAGAAAAGAAAAAGAAAAAGAAAATATATGCCCGTGTTTCCCAAGAAATTAATCTCTTTTTGACCTATGTAGAGGACAGTGACTTCCCCTTTATTACTAATAATGCCAAGCTACTTAATTAACATATTCGCTGTACTAGTTTGTTGTCATCAGCTCATTGTCGATGGTCCACCACCAAATTAAACACCCTAACGGTTTTTCATATTTAATTAATTATTTCCATGGAAATTAATTACTCTAATTAGTTTTTGCAGTTCATTACAAGGGTTTGTGCATCCCCTATGTAGAACCCTATTCAAACGTGAACATTAGTGGGGCCAATTAAGGTCACAAAAGCAAGTAGGCTTTATAGGTCCGTAGGGTTTTAAATTGTATATCGTAAGGGCCAGAAAGATTAGCATTTGATTATATATTTTGATGAGCGATAGTCTTAGACAAGGGAGGTTTCTCACACGCACACTATAAATGTGTCGTGTGATAATATCGATAATCTAAGGTGGGGAAGTTGCTCTAGCCATTTAAAGTCACAAAAGCAAGTAGGCTTTATAAGTCCGAAAGGCCAGAAATTAAGTCAAAATTATCTTCCATTAGGCTAAACCTCATTGACTGATGCATCGAATTTTTAGTTCTGATGCATAGAAGCGACAAATTAAGGTTGGGTGGTTTAGAGAAGCAAGTTATCGTAGGCCTCACAAACACAAATGGCTTAATTGTTTGAAGTGTGGATGAGAGAGGAGGCAGGAATTTGCTGCGACTCTAAACAGTCTAGTTGTGTACTTGGATATCAACAAGACAATGGAATAAGTCGTTGTCATCCTCCTTCCCTCATCACCATTATTATTGAAAAATCCAGATCATGGGGACCAATAATTGAACGAAGAATTAAGGCCTCCCTTACAAAGCTTGTGGTTTTGACACACGTAAGCAAAACTTTGGTGGGCATGGATGGATCTTTAAGTTCACAGCACTAGGGTTTTTAAGGGCTTTTTCGTTTTCAACTTTTTTTTTTCTTTGCTTTCTTCTAACGTAAATGATGAGTCCAAGACCAAAAAGTCGAAATATATTAATGGAACCATTGGTGGACCTATTAAGGTTTCCTCTCGCCAAAAAAGTCTCTTCAAGCCTTGCATATTGTAGGCGCTGCTATTGATGCACCCTTGGCTGTTGCTGCGCACAGCATTTTTTTTATTTTATAAAAACATCGACGTCATTTTGGAACAAGGTTTAAAAGAAGAAAGAAAAAAAAGCAATTTGTGGACTTTAACAAGCTCTGATGTACGGACTACTTAAAAAATGATAAAGGGCTATAAAGAAAGGCTTTTAACAAGCTTTCTTTTTCTTCTTTTTAAATTAATCGTTTGGCTTAAATCAATCGGATGGAGATAGTTTCCAATCCGGGCATTCTTTCTCAAAGACGGCAATTCAATAGCATTTCTCAAATGCAGACACTCTTTTTCTTTTCTTTCTTCAATAAATTACTTTTATAATGAAAGAAACTGATAAGCTCCAATTGTAAATCCCTAATTGATAAATAAATCGTAATTCTCAATTGCAAATCTCTAATTGATATTAAATAAAATCCAAAAAAATTCTCAAATTTCAACATCAACAAATTGAGAGAAGATTACTGTACCTTATAGGAACTTGGTTTGCTTCTCGAATTAAGCCTTGAAGATGAGTTCAATAGCAACAAGAGCATTCCTTTACGTGTGCAAGGGTGCAATATGAGTTTGGCAACAAAGTCGACAACTCTAAGAAATATTCTTTTTTTCCACTGGCTGTGTGCATTCTTTTTTTTTTCCCGCCCTATGTGCTGTAGACTAGAGACGTGCTGCAGCTTTTCTTTTCTCCCTTTTCTTTTAATAATAGAAAGAAAGAAAATATAACTTCACACAGAGGAAGAATAAGAAGCATATGTGTTTTCCCTTTTTCTTTTATTTGTAATAAAGCTTTTAATCTTTCAAAATTGCACATTTACTAAAATAAAATTGAGTCCGCCAGTGAAATTAGGTTCAAATGTGTGTGAGATCGATGATGATGGTTTGTTGGGATATAAAATTATAGGTTTTTTAGAACCTATAAAATTATAGTTTAAGTTCAAAAAAAGAAAAAGAAAAAGATAAGGTTCTTGGTGTATGCAACGTATGTACGTAGTCGGTCTAGTAATCACATATTTTCTCCAATAAAAGAAGAATCAATTTGAAATCTGCATGTAAATGTCATATATATAATCTGCCCAAAAAAAATGTTATATACATAATTCAAAAATAATATTTTAAAATCTAGTAGTTGTAGAAGTTGGTAATTGTCTGTAGTGATAGTACCACCTTCGGTCCACTTATGTGAAAAATATCCTGGTACTATATAATTATAATATATATTATTATACATAGAGCTTCAATTCAATTGAAGGATTTCTCAAATAAGGTTATTTGGAAGACATTCTACACATTGTATTTTAATAGTCCGAATCATCTAGTTTTTAGTATATTGACTTGACGACAGCTACCAAATTAAATTAGGGTTTTGAATGTGAAGGTGGTGATATGGCCGTAGAGCTTTATCTCCTCGACTGGTCACTGACTCTGTGACTCATTGGTTGTTCTTATATGAGTCGGCATGGCATGACATGAAGATGCTCAGGCATGCTCCTCCTAATTGGAATTCCATTTTAAATAACACCATATAATATATATAATAATAATAAAGAATTAAAATACAACTAACTATTTAGGCCCCACTCTCTCATGCCCAGATGCCTAGCAACTTGTCTACTGGTCAGCTCCTGAGGCTCAGCTATTCTTAAGTCACAACTCAACTGGGTGATTCATTCAAATCCTTTTGTTTATCAGCCAATGAACTTTGCTGTTGTGCTCAGCTAAGGTTTAATCCTGTTTGTTAAATTAATTAATCCTCTCCTCCACTCAAATTCGAACGAATTAATGAATTCATCTAAGAGTAATTGTGTCAGAACCCTCCAAGGGAACACACTAATCCATATATTAAAATAAATATAAAAATGGAACGTACGTCTAAGCTTTACCCACACACTACTAAAGTTCCATTTGTATCATGGAAAAGGAGGCCTGGAGATAAGAAATCAATTGCTAAATTTTAACCACCTAAAATGATATTGGTCCATTGCTTAAAATACTCATCAGGGTCAGGGATCTAGATCTACAACTGTTTGCCTGTGTCGTCGTACTCGTATCTGTTGTTCTCAAGCTGCTTCATTTGGGTTGGGCAGATTCGACTTTACTAGATTAATTTAATTATGAGTTCAAAGTCTCCTATCTTTCGATAAACAAGTGTTGATTTCGATGGTTATGGAGGTGAAAATAATGGATTTTAACAGTCAATTGCTATAAACAAGATTGAATTTGGAAGCAGTCATAAATAGACGAGGATGACGACAACACGATTCGAAAACAAATTTCATTCATCTTCTTCTAATCATGAACAAGAACAATGGAGGCGGCACAATATGGAACACAGCCTCAGGATGGGATCAGCAGCACTAATTACAATTCCAAAGGCCTAAACTACGGCCACCTATATCATCATCTACATTTGTAAGTAAAACCAAAAACACATACCTACTTGCTTGGGACAACAACACACAACAAACAAACGGACACCATTCTATTATTATTATTATTATTATTCTTCTTGTTATTCATCTGCCCTTTTTACCCTAAAATCCGAACAAAAGGTACCCTTATCTTCCGAACAAGATCCATCCAATCCACTGGATCCCTCTTCCTGCATATCAAAATTTCCGTGGATACTACGATTATCTAAACCAGTTCCCCTGGTAGATATCCCAGACAGTGAAACCAGACCCATGGCTGCAATGCTATTTGCAATTACATCAACGTCCCTGGTTCCACTATACAGACCCCGGCTCCCACCAACCAGCATATTTCGATTCTCATGTGCATTTGACAGCATGGCAGGCAATACATCTATGAGCTGTGAGCCACTCTGGGTCGAACTACTCATTAGCAGTCGCCGCAGTGTCTCTCTCGCTCCCTTCTCCACCATAGAATCAGTTTCGGGAATGTTCACAAGCTTCGGGTGCAAAGGAGAAATGGCAGTTGAAATAGCAGGACCAGCGCTGACCAAGTACCCTTGGCCCGAAGAGCAAATATCAATAACTGGAATGTGAACAATTGGGTCACACATCAACGGTGTGAAAGTCGGGATCTGCTGAGAAGTTGGCCTTGGTAACCTGACCAATGGGTCTGGGAGAAAAGCAGGGAAATCGACCAAGGGAGCATCAGCCAAATTAAGTGGTGGTTTTGTTGTCAACATGCTTGAAGGCACATTGGCTTGTAATAAAGAAGAAAGTGGTGGAAGCAAAGCTGATTCAATTGATGAGCCGGGAAGCTCAGGAGGTTCTGGTGAGAACTGCAAATCTGATGAACCTGGAGGGCACCAACAATAGTAAGGAGATAAAAGAGGAGTAACTATGTAAGGCACTTGTGATGCAGGGTTCAGGGTTGATGGGACAGCCAATTTTCCTAGCGACTCTAGGAAACCTGAAGAAGATAAAGAGCAACTTCTAATAACTTCTGGACATTTGTCAATTTCAGCATTATTTGGACAAGATGCATCAACTGTGATTGATGAAGCAATTGTTGGGATGTCGATGCCTGAAAGGTACATGTCTCCTCGCCTCCTCAACTTTTCCCTGGATATGTTCCTCAAAGAAGACAAGGTTCTGGGTAGGCCCTCTTTGAAGGAACTTGGTCTTGGGCTCAGGCTACCCTGAAATGAGGAATTTGCCTTCGTTGCCTGATTGACACTATGCCGTGAACGCAAGGATTTTGATGATGCGGATGAGAATTGTCCATCTTGAGCTGTATCAGATAGCTCTGTGGTGGTATCCCCATCAGATGTGGAGCCTGTAGAACTTCCTGCATTGCCACCCACTGTTGATCCCACCAGATAGGCACGAAGGTGAGTTGCAAAGCAACCAAGGCGTGATTCACTGATTCCAGTTAACTCAGCTATGGAGGGCTTCCTCTTGATCAGATCCTTCATCTGTCACAGGGGTGAAGAATCAGTTAGCAATTATAATAGCAAACAAGTGCTCTGTCCAGACAGGTTCGTTATTTAAGTCATACATACCTTTGCAAGCAATTCAATTCCCAAAAGTCGGGATGTCTCAGAGCACCAAAAGTAAAAAACCCGGCCACCTGGGATTTTAATAAGGAAAGACCGGCGAGAATTGTCCGTTGGAATCTCATTGACTTCTACAGCAGAACATTGAGATTTGCTACTTAAAGTGAAAAGTCTATCTGTATGACCATCATCCCCAACGAATGAAAGGCGTAAATTAGATGTTGGCAAGACTGTAAGATTTAAATTACCCCTGAGACAATGTGAAAAGATAACGAAAGCTTAGAAAGAGAAATAAGCATAAGAAACCTAAGTGACTTTCAACGACTGCAGAGGCCCAATCACTTAATGTTAATCTAATTGTTCTTTCTCCGCTAACCACAGGTATTTCCTTATTATTCTTTTTTCTTCTGGTTTTTCCGTTGACAATAATCAAAACTAAATTCAAGCAAGTAATTTACTAAGTACAAGGTCAGAGACAAAGGTCACAACAACCCTATCTAACTTCTGTATATCTGTTTTCCATTTTAAGAGAAGAAATCACCAAAGCAGGACCACACACTATTATTCAGAGTTGAACTAACGCTAAATTTGACTCAACAATCATAAAACATGACAACTAACGAGTTGCCTCCAACATTTGCGCTCTTCCAGTGATCAGCATAAATGAAAGGTATACAAACAATGCTCAGAGATTCTCTTTTCTATGGATGTAGAAGCAAACAAAAAGAATCAAGTGACAAGATGTCTATACACCATATAATTGGAAGAAAGTTAGACATAAGAGTAGCAAAATAATTCCAATTAAGGAAAGAATAACTAGATGTTAATAACATTAAAATCAGCTTGTACAATCAAACAAACTTCAGGAAGACAGTAGGCAGACAATGACATAACTCAGAAACAAAATAACTTGTCACACTCCATTTTAATTTCTATTATAATGCCAATCATTTATAGCTAAAAAGCAGTAGCAAACTATATAATATAGGATCATGAAACTACCTTTACTTCCTCTTAATTCAGAGATCATAATAGAATACGCCCACATTACCTACAAGTCAAAAGACATATTTACTTGGAAGAATGAACATTGTCACCATTAATAAGCTAAAATGGACTCCTACGACCTACAAAAAACATTAATCACGCAATACACTCCCCAGAACATTACATTTGTTCACAAACTCAATACTAGATCAAAACTCTCTCCACTAACTTTTTTAGTTTTCTACCCACTGAACTCATGCTCCCCCATGAGTTAATGACAGTAATGTCAATGATACTAATAATAGAAAAGCAACAAAGAGTATCAGAATAGCCATAAATCATTTTATGAACAAAAGACTAATAATAAGTATAAGATAAGTAGAAACAAATGCTGAGCAAAGAGCATTCAAGGTTAACTATATGCTTCAGCTGAAATCATTCTGCTTAAATATGGTAAATGAATGTCCTATTCTTTTCATAAACTGATATCATTTAACTAACCTCAAAAACGTCTTCCCAATGTCTGACTGCAAAAAACCGCCATGCAGTGCAAAGTGACATCAAGATGTGGTAATTTTTACAACAAACAAATACAATCTGCTAGTCAAACATGATTCATATGAATGGGTGTTTCCATCGCTACCATAATATGCTATTACTCCCACAATCCACAGTATTAGTCATTCCAAACTTCTTATTACACTTCAATTACATGCTAAGACGGGTGATCCCAAACATCTACCACTCTTGTTTATAATTCTGAAATGAAACATGATAAGTAACACTTTAGTGACTATGATGTTTTCTTATGGAAGAGGCCAAAACCATAAAAGAGATCTGACCTAAGATTGTCTTCTCAATGCAAACTTCTAACTGAACACCAAGTCTTTTTTTACTCAAACCTTATTGTTCCATGTTCAGAGTAAGGCGACGTACCACATTCCCATTCCCATTCGTCAAGCCATAACAAAATGTGTTTCAAGTACCTACAGTATGCCACTACCCATACGAGAGAGAGCTTACTCGATTATGAATCCCAATAAAAAAATTCAGGAATATCTTAAGTGAACCCTTTAAAAAATTTCTATAAAGATGAAAATCACTTTCTTAAGTTTAAAATCAACATGAAAATGCAGTCCAGTCTTCCAAATGCTAGACGAATGATTTGAACAAAAATAAACATTCACAAGCAAACAACCAATACTTATATACATGGGGACCTGGAAATTAATATTGACAAATATGAACTTACAGGCATAAATTAATATGATTGATTAACTGCGAAACATCAGAACATTACTAACATCAGGTATATTTAAACCAGCTGCCTGCATGAAATGTCAAAAGCAAGACCGTATGGTGCAATCTAGCAACACTGAGTAACACATTCAAGACATGCTTGAATTACATATATACATGGAATGCAGGGAGGTAAATTTATGCATTAGCACAATAGATTCCAGTGCGATTCCGGAAAATCTTAGTAATCAGGCTAGAATGGTAATTGATTGTTTCATATCAATATAACCTCCCCCATTATAAAGTAAAGCGTTAAGCGGAAGGGACCAGACTAGAAATATGATATTCTGGCACAATCGCACTTCAATCATTAGGAAACATGATGAAAAACATTATTTATTCTCCTGTTCTGTCAAAACTTATAGATATAAACGCCAATGCAGCATCATCATGTGAGAAGGTATTGCCACACATGAATTTGTCAGTAAAATGAAAGGGGTATACAGAGGGCAAAAAGAAGCACACCCATTAATTTGAAAGTCGGTGATTTCAGAAAAGCTATCTAAATGCACGGACTACTTGTTCTAAGTGATAGGCTATGTTCATTTCTTATTCAACTATGCAAAAGAGCAAGACATAAGTAGAGATTTTAGAGTTAATACTAATTACAAACAACATTTCAAACAAACAAAGATACCAAACAAGTGCATCAAGAGATATAGTAATCTGATATTTACCTAGCAGCAGTGGGGCACAAGAGAGTCCCTTGCTTGTTGATCTTTCCCACACGAATGGAAACAAGAGGTATACAGAAGCACCTCGCTAGCATTCCAACTTCTGCTGGCTCGAAATGCTGTTCATCAAACACAACGTGTGAGATCATCATTTTGCAAAACCAGAAATTAAAAAAATAACCACAATCCCAAAAATTATCCCCTAATTCGACCGATGTTCAACAACAGTTCAGCCTATTCACAAAGAATCTAGCAAATATTTGTAGCCTCAATGCCAATTTTGAAACCGCCCCCCCAACAAATACTGTAAATGGCAACACAGAGCTTCAAATCAAGTTGGTTAAGCAGTGAATTTCTACATTGACTTCTTTGAGATCATGGTTATAACATACCTGGCTTAATTGAGCTAACAATCGACCTTCTGCGACGTCGTTCGAGGCATTCATCTTCAATAAGGGCTTCAACCTCTCGTCGGCACGACACGCACCCATAACCTGCATATCGAGCGCTTGTAGCCACTGCAAAACACGGTCCTCTCGATTGCTCTGCTGGAGCAACAGATCTCCATCCCCTTCGTCAACAAGTATGTCCGTCAATCGCTCTTCGAGCCCAATCTCACTCCTCGAAGCTGGTCCAGCACCGGAGCTATCAGCGCCATTCGAGGACGACGAGTTCTCCAATTCTTCACCGTTTGATTGATCGGCAATGCGATCGACGCCGTCGATCTCGTCATTCGTATGTAAATCTTGGTTTCCAGGGCTGGTCATCGCGAATAATTGGGAATTTTCCGTTAAATCGCCTTTGATAGATTCGAAACCCTAATTCGATTTAATTCTTTTTTATTTTTTTATTTTGTTAAATTGTGGTTTCCAAATCTGAATCTGAAGCCCCAGAACCTGATTGAGATTGAGATTGAGATTGAGATCGAGTTGGTGAACGAAGATTGAATTGCGTGGGTGAGGAGGGAGAGAAGGAGATAAGAGGTTTTCAGAGAGAGAAGAAAATAAATGGTCTCTGTTGCGAAAATGAAAGAGGACGCATAGCCCTTGGGGTCGGTTTTTATAATACAGCTGGGCCTGGGAGGGGACTAGACTAATGAAATATGAGGCGGACTTGAAAACCGCCTATAAAATGCGATTCTGTGTTGGTCTTCAGATCCGAGGCGTGATTGCATAGGCACCACGTCAGCTCATCAATCTCTTTGTGGGACCCGATTATCCGTCAAGCCAAACATTGAAGGAGGTGCCACGTCAGTCGCTTAACGGACGACGTCACGGGTTCCGCCCGATAAGAGATTGGCTGGTAGCGTGCACACGCATTGGAGGCTGAGGGCTTCTTCTATTTTGGGACAAAAGGAGGCTGATGGTTGAGGAACAACCGAACAAAGCAGAGTACAATTAAGCCACTAAACAATGTATATTGGATTGGTGCTTTAACTTTTTTTTCTGGCCAAAGTTTGGTTATGAGGACTTGATATGTTTATTTATTTATAATGAGAAATTAAGGCATCAAGAAACTTAGGAATATGGAAAGTAGGAAATTGGTATATGAAGTTGTTCTCATTACGTTGTTTACTAATTATATATAATCAATATAAAGAGGAAGTTTAGGGTTTAGGGTTTAGTTCAATAATTGGACAAATTGTCTCTCTTTCGGTATGGATTGCTAGTAGGTAAACATGTCATTTGTTAGTTCATGAAAAAAGGTCTTTCATTGTAGGTCCCTTTGCATTTATTGAGACAATTACTTTAGGCTTTTCTTACTTTTACCTTTTTAGGCCGTTGATTGGGGTAGGGGATGCAAATATTCCAATGCAATGATTCCAATTAAACAAAGTAAAGTTTCATAAAACAGAAGAAAAAATAGGTCACGGGAGACAAATAACACCCAACTGAATATACGTATATTCAGACTTAGGCAGTCCTAGAACTTTGACTTTATAAAGTTGGGTAACAAAAGAAGCTAACTGTTCAAGATTTCATCAATTCATTCGGTCGGTTGTTTTCTAAATGATGGAATATAATGGACACTGGTTTGGTTCTAAAGAGCAAAAAGTCACATTGTCAAAGAGCAACATCTATAATCACATGACAGCTCTAAATGAAACTCTCTCTTCCAATCAGCGTCCCCATCAAATGTGCTATTCAGCAGTTTTCCTGTCACTTGCTCTTCTTTGGTTCTTTCTGGTATTCATTTATTAAAGCTTCAACATCCTTCCAGAAGAGGCCCTCCACCAAAATCCCATCCTTGGTGAACCTGAAATGTTCCAAAATGTTGCCAAAATTGATTATGCATGCATGTGCATATTTTCTTCTTTCTTCTTGTGTGTGTGTGTGTGTGTGAGAGAGAGAGAGAGAGAGAGAGAGAGAGAGAGAGAGAGAGAGAGAGACCACTGAGTAACACTCTTGGTAAACCGTACTGGTGGATTTGCGGAAATAGATTTGGGGTCTGCACTTGCTATCACAAGTGTGTACATATCAGAGAATCTTGGCAATTGGGAAGAGACCACCAATCCAGTGCTTGTGAAGGAATCCTGCGTTTTGTATAAAACTTACAATATTTTACGAGTTGAAAATTTAGATGCGTGAACTATGTCATAAGAATGACAAAGTTTCACCAATATATATTGATCATTCTAACTTATAAACTTGTAGGAACAATCATGTTTTATATACACATAAAATTCTAGTGCAGCATCTGTGGTTCAATATAAAAGTTCTTCATGAAAGAGTGCCGCAGATGGCTGATATATAGGGTTAGGTTCCAAATAGTAAGAATTAACGAGAAAAAAAAAAAGGGATCCTATAAACCAACCGAGAAAACAAAGATGGGGTGTAACACATGTCTGATAAAAGAAAGAGTAATTCTGTTTTACTTTAACCATGTCAAAAGAGAGTTACAAAATTCGAAAATGGATTTTACTATTTTAATTCTTGCTCCTAAAAAGGATAAACATGTTGTCTCAACTAGAGAAAATAAAAGTCAAAATCTCCCCATGATCAAGCAATCATCATTCTGCACACATAACGCCCGTGACCTAACAACCATGGATAGGCAGCTAGGCAAAAACAGTCAACAGGGGGGGTGGCGCGAAGAAGGAACAAGAAACCCTTAATGGGCATTTCAATACAGAATTCTTCATGTTCCACCCTACTGGGAAGACAAGATTGAGCTTAATGTCTAAGACATGTCCCAATTGCATAATGCATATACAAGAGGGGGGATACATCTTATCACAGAACAAGGAGATATAATAAACTTTCATCAATAATTATTCGGGTTCTTTAGACTTTCTACTAGAGTAACTGAGACGACTGTAGCTTATCACTTATGTTACAATATAGTAGCTTAATATGTACATATGAATAGAGACACGTAGACATGTATAAAGCTAAAATGTTCCAGAGAGCCCCCCAACTTTGATAAGTCATCATCACTCAACTCCAGTCAACAACACCAAGCAAACACCCTAATCCAAATTGCAGGTGACAAAGCCACTATTCAGTAGCATAAGGCAAAACTTTGAACGGGATATAAGACAAGGATACAAAATATTTTATATTGAAACTAGAGTATGGATGTATTCAATAGTAGATATAACAAAGGAAGCTAGACATGAGGAATCGTAAACACAGTAAGTCATAGTATATAGACTGATATCAGAGTTTATCAAATCACACCCCTTCGTGCAATTAGTTTATCAGCATATAGTAGGAAAGACACATATCGGCGTGTTCACACACTCAAAAATTCAGTAACCTACAAGTTAAATATCAGCATGTAATCAATCATCGTAACTACATTTTGAATCCCGAAGAGAAACATACCGCTGGAGGATACGTAAAGAGGATGGCATTCTTCTCCTTTGTGTATATGATAAGCTGCAATAGTCCATTGAAGACTATATACTTGCCAGAGTCAAAGATCAAACACACTTGAAGCTAACATCAATCCAAAACTATGCGACAGCAGTAAAATACATATCAAATTTTAAGCCATGAAAGCAAGCAAAAAGAGCATCAAATCAAATTAAATAAACTAATAACTGGTTTCTCATCAATTAAACAGAAATTAACAGTACTTAAACGAAGATAAACACAAGCAAAAGCATAATGTCATGAATTTTGAGGATATAAGACGATGCAGAGGATGAGAAAGTCTCGGTTGTCAGGGAACTTCTTCTTGTAAAACTGAGCGAAGAGAGCAATTACGATTATAATTGTTCCGAGAAACAATCTTATATTGCTCATCCTCACGTCTTCCACATATCCACGGCTCGTCACGATCTATTCGAATTACAAAAACAATAAATAAATAGAACAAAATGGAAAACCTGGAAACCGAAACGGATCGAGGGAATTCCTACTGACCTCAGTAACAGACTCGTCGAGGATGTGTTTGATGGAGTGATGGTCTAAGAGATTGGCCTTCTTAGGGTTTTTGTTGGCCGAATCTGAGTTTTTGTCTTGCATTTTTTTGGTGGGGATTCGGAGAACAGGGTTTGACGGCTTTTCTCTGAAAATGGCTCCGTGAGAGATAGAGAGAGAGAATGAGTGAAAGAGGGGGTAACGCTTCACACAGCTTCAGTGGGAGTAATAAAGGACCTTTTTTTTCTTAAGAAAATTCTTGATAAATACTTGCCTTTGCATGTATTTTATGGTTAATTTCATAGATGTTTGAAATGATCGTCTTATTCACATAAGCATTGTAATTTGTAAGTACTAATAACAATTTTCAATTTGAAAACAAAAACAAAAATTTGTTCCTGAGTTAAATAGTAAAATAATTCGAACACACTACAAAATGCACTAATATGAAAAATGGTATAGTGACAAACTTTCTATTGAAAACGAAATTATTGATGTTATTAGTTTATTTTACCTGATGGTACTTAGGGTCTCCAGTATAACATACACATGGTGAATTAAGTCTAAAGATAAAATAGGGTAAACTTATCAGATCCCCCCAAAATCCCTTATATTCAAGGTACCAGTTTGCCAACAATGACGAATACATTTCAAATGAATATTTGATCTTGAAACGATAACACTACGAAATAAACCAATTGGGAATGGGGAGGTGAAGGTGTGGCCGAAAAAGAGAGGCTAGGTTCACAACTATGGAGGCTTTGATTTCACTTTGTTAGTGAGCAAGAACCGAGCACCCTTAACAAGCTCTTCCTTAATCATGAACAGAACAGCAGCTGCAAGTACACTTTGTACTATTTTTGTTCCCATCCCTTTGTAAAACCCATATAATCCTTCATAGCGAATCATCTTTAGAATAGCGTCTGACGTGCCTGGGCATAAAACCAAAAATAATGAAACATCATAATTCACAAACAAGATATTTTCATCTGCAAATATACAGAATTTTAGTTTTGATATTTTAGTTTCTCAATGTATGAATAAATAGTCACATTCAAACCTTTATAATGATGCCTTTTGTCACCAGTTGTAACCTGCTTTGCTTGAAGCCGCGACTGCATCAGCAAGAGAATCAATAAGAAGATGAAAAAAAAAATTACACTAAAAGACTAGTATTTATATGAATGAGATCACAATATACTTTAAAAGTCTTTCTTTATATACTTGTAAGTTTAATGACACCAAATCCAATATAGAACCAAGCCTATCTTGTCTCTTCCCAGTGTCATCTCCTCAATCTTTTACTATTCGTTTCCCCTCATTAACCAAATCTTAGCCAGAAGCTCAACCCAAGTCCTCCAATCCTTTCTTTACACAAAAATATTTCTTTTTTTGTCTTTTTTCTTTTGTGGGGGGAGTGTATTGCTCAAGTCAAAACTAACAAGCAGCCAAAATTTAAAACGGTGGCACAAATCCATGTCTTTTCAATCCAGAGGAGCTTAAAAGTTCTAGACATTTACTCCAGTTCACTAAGTTAACTTCAAATGCCTTGACCTAGATCAAGCATTTCACATTTCAATAGCAATCCGTTCACATAACAACTCAAGTATCCATTGCTTCACAAATACAGATCTGTATAAGGTCACGTCATTTACCTTCACAACTAAAAGAGGATAAGTCACGACCGTAGCCCCTAGTTTCGCCAAAGCACCAAGAAGAAATATCTACCAGAATTAGGCAATTTATTAGCTCAAGGGGGAGAAACAGAGTACTGGTACTGTAAATACTCTAATAAAAGGTATATCATGAAAAATTTACATTAGGTAAGGGATGCTTAAAAGTTTAAGATCCAGATGAAACTAACCTCTAAAGCAGTAACCCCACTGTTATCCTTCTTACTCAAAGCACGTCTTTGCTTCAGCTTCTTCAACATGGTTTCATACAACATAAATTGTATGGAAGGATTACTCACCTGTGGTCAAAAGCAGAAACAATTAGTCATACCCCCTTAGCCTGTATAAGACAGACTTCTTACATACCATGATCAATGTCGGGAATACACCTCTCCAGAAACCCAAAACTCCAGCTTCATCATAAACTTCCTGGATCTGTACATGTTCCTCACAAAGTTAAGGAAATAATATTGGCAAAGAAAAATATTATCTGGCACTGAAGCCAAACTTGTATGAATCAGAAAACTAAACTCAATTTTGAAATCAATAGAGACACAACTATCCAGCCCACTCAATAATTAAGTTGTTGTGAATTGTCTAAACAACGACAACATCATCATATAAAAATAAGCTAATTAGCAGCATTCCGAACTGTATTTATCCTGGTATATATTTTGCTGTCTGATTTTACCCCACTTTACCATCAACCATGCACAGTTGCTCTTCCTTCAGTAGTACTAGATGAAGGACCAATCATGTTTACCATCTCTTGGAAAAACCATGCTCCACAACCAGTTTAGTTTCAAAATTCAAACATTTGAATTAACAATTAGTTGGTAGTTTATGCAAATGTTCCATTTTGTTACCAATCAGGTGATCAATCAATTTTCTGATCAATTGATAAAGTCTGTTGGAACAGAACAGTATTGCTAATCCACAATATATCAACCTAATATTATCATATAAGTAAAAATCCTCCACTGTGGTGAAAATATTATTCATTCCAGTGATGCATCGTGCAATCATTTCTTTTTTTAAAAGAGATACACCATGCAATCATATAATGTTTAATGCACAAATTTGATAACATTTCAAGCCAACTTATTTAGTAATATGCAACCATATCAGAGTTACTCATCAGTAAATAAATACCCCAATACCCCCACCCCACCTGGGTGGAGGCCAAAGAATTAAGAGTAACACAAAACATAATACCAACCGCATGAGTTGTCCCAAAGGGAGGAGGCTCAGCTGCAGCAAGGACTGGTTCATCTTGAGCAGTTGATAGCTCCTGAACAGGCTCGGACTTCTTCAAGTTTTTTTTATATGTCTAAGAGTGTAAAAAGAGAGCAAACGACAAATTAATAACATCAAATTTGTATACTTAGTGAGAGAGATGCTTAAGCACTGTTTATGAAATTAGCTACACATAGGAAGAAGAGAATATTTGGTTAAATTGGTAACTAACATCATAGGTATTTCAAAATTCCGAGATAAGTTTTAAATCCTGGAATACAGTGCTCTTCAAAGGTCACTTTTAGCACAAAACATAGATACAAGAAAAGGAGAAATACGCAAATAAGACAGCAAAGACAAATTTTGGTGTCACTTTCACATTTGGAGATTCAATGAATTTCATCTTTACCTGCATGCGTGTAACAACTACCCATATAGGATTTGTGAACAGCACATTCACACAACTGCAAGAATAAAATTGTGGTGAGATTTTCAGCAGCAAATCACATGAACAAGGAAAGAGAACTAATAATGAAAAAAATATATACTACCATAAGCGCTGAGAAATCTTTTGTGTTAACTATATTTGCATTTTATTAAGAGTTTTCAGAAAAATCCAATGCAGCTATTTAAGTAAATGATGATTTATAGCTTTAAATATATTATGAAACAATTAATGTCTTAAGGCCATAATCACATGCATAAGAAAATACCCAGATAGCGCAGCAACCACTAGTGAAGATAGCATTCCAACAGATCCATCACCAACCCCTATCTTCCTACGTTCAAGTGCAGCAGCTTCAGCCTTGTTCCTGAATATTTGATAGAAATAATAGTAAACACCCTGTACCAATAAAATAGCAATTACATAAGAAACCAGACAACCAATTAAAACAAATATGATGCAGATTTATGCAATACAGGTTTATAGTTCTGACCTAAAAGGATGTAAGCTGCCCTATATCATGTAACACCATGGAAGTTCTGGCTCAAAAGGCACTATTAAGAGCATTTAAGTTTAGGTAGATAGTATTGAGTAAGCACATTGCAGCTGGCATCCTTGTTTCACTTCTTATTCAAAGGGCTGCATATATATTAACAAAATACTTTGTTTCACTTTTCATTGATGGTACATTGGTACAGATCAATGTAGGTAACGAAAGTGCATGATTTATGGACTGGATCCATATTACAAATTCTAACAAAATAGAAGATAACTGGGCCAATACACACAAAGTATTTTGATTAGGTGATCTGATACACAACTCAAAAGCCAGCCATGCCTGCTTCATGCAGACAGCCTAACAATGGAGGGCAGGTAATTTTGGGATATCAATATCGCAGTCACTAGCCGTTACTAATCAAGAGAATAACTGTATCAAATCAATGCAAAAGGATGCCAACAGAAAAAAACCCAGCAACCACCGCTCTCTGTCATTTTTTCCTTCAGGGTTTTGGCCAATGTAGAATACAAGTCAAGGTATTGCTAAGATATTATAAAAGACATCTGTATATACGGCCAAACTCCTTTACAAGATAATTAAATTAGTTCCTGTTTTGTTAAAAGCTGTAAGATTCCAAATTTTCAGTTTTTCTTTAGTTTCTCAGCTAACAAAAGTGAATTTGAATTTTACGGAAGCACATAAATAAATTGCTCATTCCTTCCATAATCATAGTATTAGTAACAATAAGAATGAAACTAAACAGCTAAGCTAAGCTTTGCTCACCTGAGATGCTGCTGTGCCCACTAATGATGGCGCCAAACCTCCGTACAACCGTTCCCATCCTTCATGTTTTATAACCTGCACATCAATTACCCGCACACGCCTAATAATAAAATACAATGAAATAAAAAGAGAAATGTGTCCATTTTCTCAGCAACCAAACGCGGCAAACATTTATATATACTTAAAACGAAGCTGATATTTTATAGTAAGGGAAAACCTTAAGCATTTGTTCAATAGTTCCGAGCTTGCTCTTTTCCTTCTTCAATCCACGGTCTGTTTGTTGACGAGTATTAACCTACAGATCACGACCCAAAATTTAAACTAAAATAAAATAAAATAAAAGCTCAAGAGAAACAATTAAGAAATACTAGAAAATTTCATACAGTCTGAAGAGGATATGTGATGAGCTGGGCGATGATTCCGCCGCCAGCTCCGGCCAGGCCATTGATCAAAGCGTCCGACATATTTTCTCGAGAAAATATACAGAGAAAATATACAGGGGTTTCTTATTTTCTCGGCAAAGTGTAGGGAGCCATGAAGGATCAGAGATCTACTTTCCTTTTTTTTTTTTTTTTTCTTTTTACTTTTTTGGGAGAGGGAAGAAGAGAGAGAAGGCTATCTCTGACTTTGGCCTTATCGAAACCAATCAACGGGGAGCAGTCACGCTGATGGCACTCGCTATCAGAAGTCCCATAACTTTGCCTCGGTTTAGTTGTTCCGTTCAAGAAAGCATATGACGTTAGGTGCTTTCGCTTTAGGACCATTTCATCCTTCCAATCCACTATTTAGTAAAGTGTGTTTTTCTTTGAACAAAAAAAATATTTTTTTAAAAATTTAAAAATTCCATATCAAGGGTGGGTGAGTGAGAAATCGCAATAAAAAAAAACTCTTAAATAAAGACTTTGATAAAATGGACTCCTATAGCCTTGGACACTTTAAACATTATTAAGAGTCAAATTATAAAATAAAAAAACTCATCACCAATATAATTTTGCGGAAATAACTCTTTTAAATTCTATAAATAAATAAATTGGATGAAAGATTCATTTACATAAAATGACAAACAATAAAGCGAATGAAAATAAAATATTCTAGAGATTTTAAGTGCCATTTTAACATCATGCCCCTTCTTCACCCTCTTGATATAGTATGCATTGTTTCAAAAGTTGCCATCACATTATCTAAAACATTCTTCAACCGATTGGCAATTGTTTTCGCTATCATTTTGTAAATTGTTGTACACAAACTGATCGGACAAAATTCTGAAACAGTTGTTGGTGTCTTTACTTTTGGGATGAGAGCTATAAGAGTGTGGTTAAATTCTCGAACGCTCCCTTTCCTATTTAAAATCTACAAGCACTTATTAGACACCATATCTCCGACAATGTGCCAATACTTTTGGAAAATTAAGGCTAGAATACCTACCCAGGTGCTTTCGTTGGGAACATCTGAAATCATGTGTACTCCAACTCATCCCTTGTAAAAACTTGCAGCATACGATCATCTATTTGTCCATCTTTGTTTTTTGGTAACTTCATTAACTTATAAATATTGCGATGTTGAACATCTTGCATAGTTTTGATGTCTTCTTTATTTTTCGGCTCCTATTTTGAATGATGGTAAATTAAGTCAGGCATTAACCAGAAGTGTTCTTAGTTAGGTTTTTTTTGTTTGTTTTTTACCTTGTTCCATTGTAACTTTTTGTTTTTGTTTTTTGACATATCATGGTCGACCATGAATGTTCAACACTATTTATATAAATAATATTCTAAGAAAAGCGATAAATTATTAAAATACTTTTAAAGTGATAAGAATAGATGTTTTACACATAGCAATTAATACGAATAATTCTATTATAATAGTGTTAGATTTGTGGAAGAGAAAATAGGCAAGTAGTTCCTATATAGGATAAGAAAGCTTTGCTTGGGTTTTCTCTCTCTTCCCGATGCCCTGCTTACTTATACCTCGCTCCAAATCAATTTGGTCTTGTATTTGGCCCTCACCACCATTACGAGTTCCTTGGCCACATAAATTCTTTTCTATATAAATGCTAGCCAACGTCTAAGCATGCATCCTCACCTTTTACGATAAGGATTCAACACCGCAACTCTCTTCTAACTGCACAAGGTTTCTCTCTCTCTCTCTCTCTCTCTCTCTCTCTTGTATCCCGTATAGGAAACTATATATGGGGAGGATGGCATTGGCACATGACCATTCTAACATGAAGAGTGGTGGTCATCGGAGCAAAGCCCTGATGAGGAAGAAGAGTATACCTGCAGGAAAAAGCTTATTGCTTCAACATGACTTAGACCATCAAGTTGTTTTGAGTGTCACCATATACCGCGCGGACGGCGTTGACGACCCAAGTAGCAGTACCATCTGTGCTTCCGATCGGATTTACAGAGCTCTTGTGTGGGTTGAACCTGACAAAGAGTACCGGACGCCTTTTGTTCGTGCCTTACCAGACCCTAGATGGGACGGAAAATGCGAAATTCCGTTGAGGACCAGCCTTTTGGGTTGGGGGCACCTGAACGTGGAGGTCTTGAGGGGGAGTAACGACTCCGAGCCAGGAACCTCTAATGGCATAGCCAGCGTGAGCAGGGTTAGAATCCTTCTGCCAAGGAAGATGAATGAGCAAAAGGAAGGCCGGTTTGGACTCGTGAGGAATGAAGGGGCTGGACTGGTCAAGGCTGAAGGCCACATAATTTTGTCTATGAAAGTGAAGGAACGCTGATCATTAGACTATATACAGACGACCTAACTGCTACCAAGCAGGTCCTGGTTTCTTTGTTTGTTTGTTTCTTCACCCAGTTTTTTTTTGGTACAATTAGATTGTTCTAAATACAATTTAGGACGTCTTTGATGAGATGCAATTTATTTATATATTAGTAATTGTTTTCAGTTTCATCTTAAGTAAAGTGGCAAAAGTACTTATGCTAATTAATCAATTTTCTTCATAACAGGTTAGAATATGAAATATAGATTACTGCATCAAAGAACTTTCAAGATATTGTTGCTTGCAGCAATATTTAATCAAAGATATTGTTGTTAGAGACAACCTTCACTAAAGAGAGTTTTTATGTTGAGCATAATGCGTCTGTTTTGCAGCAAAAACAAAGTCAATATAAAATCCACACACCTAACCTGTCTTTGATCTAATGATATTTGTCTTCTCTTATTTGAAAGAGGTTTCAGATTAATTCGTGATGAGTTCAATACCTAATTGTGATATCGCTTTATTATAGGTGTATTGACCGTTATAAAATATATATATATATATATATATATATATATATATATATATAACTTGTAAATATTCTATCGTTTGTTCTGGCCAAAAAAATAAATCCACACATACATCCTTGGGTTTATTAAATTTGGGTGGGCCTAGTCAAGTCACCATACACAACAAGCCCACATCCCATGACTCAAATCGGACCTTTCCTAATCCAATCGGGTTTTAGAGGTCCGATCCTCGAAATCAACACTTCTTGTGTGGTCAAATCGAAAAGAAAAGTAGGAATGTTATTTTACCCAAATTAGATTCCTAATCTTCTGAAGAATTACCAATTTACAACGGGAAATTTCACAATCCATAACCTACAAGGACTTTACACAACACAAACCAAATATAAATATGTCAATCTCTCCGTGATTAGGTAAAACTATCCTTCACAAAGAATTTGAACCGACATGGAAAGCTTACCCTTTCTTTTTCAGTAATTTACTAAAGGCAGGGTATTATCGTCATTTAACATGCGGCCCAATATTACCTTCTCCCCCCAACACAACCATTCGGTATCTCCTTGTCCATTATCATACGCACCTTCCGCACCCCTCGCACCCCCACCCGCGCACGTTAGCACAGAGACCCCAACCCCGATGGCGACCTCTCGCCCTCCACCGCCCAAGCATCTCGATCTCGACCTCACGATCGTCTCCGCCAAGCATCTAAAGAACGTCAACTGGAAAAACGGCGACCTCAAGCCCTACGCGGTCTTCTGGGTCGACTCGGACCGCCGACTCGCCACCAAAGCTGACGACTCCGGCTCAACCCGCCCAGTCTGGAACGAGCGGTTCACCGTCCCACTCACCCTCCCCCTCCACGACTCCTTCCTCACCCTCGAAATCTTCCACTCCAAACCCTCCGACACTCCCAAGCCTTTAGTCGGCACCCTCCGGGTCCCACTCAAGGACCTGCCCGACCCGGACGACTCCACCCGAATCCGCACCTTCCAGCTCGTCCGCCCCTCGGGCCGTCCACAGGGTAAGATCCGCGTAAAGCTCGCCGTTCGAGAACGACCTCTGCCACCAGATTACCATATGACCCCTCCGCCCAGCTATTTTTACTCAGGCTCCCCTATGCCTCCAACCCCTGTTCGTGACTTCAGGTCATACTCGCCGTCGCCGTACTCTTCTCTACAAGCTTCGGCTCCGACTCCATCGGCTTCCCCACCGCCGCCGCCGCCGTACCATTACAGCTCGTATTCCGATCCGTACTCGAGTTACTATCCGGCGTACTACTCCAGCGCGCCACCTCCGCCTCCACCGAGGCCGTTCTTCGACCGGCCAGCATGTTACGCTGCGCCGGGTGCTCCGGGTGCTCCGGGTGGGCCTGGTGGGCCTTCCGCACCACTGGACTACTCGAATTATGATCAGAAGCCCAAGAGTGGGAAGATGGGACTGGGCACGGGATTGGCTGTGGGCGCAGTGGCAGGAGGTATAGGTGGACTGGCATTGGATGAGGGATTGAGGTACGAAGAAGATAAGATTGCGGAGAGGGTTGAGAATGACTTGCGTGAGCGTGACGATTACAGCAACTATCGTGCCGATTATTGATTGATTGATTCAATCGGAGGTTGAGGTATGGTTTAATGACTAAGGCGCAATGTTAATTTGCGGTTTATCGGTGTATATGTATATATATTCTATGTGGAATTTGATCTAAGCTTGGCGCTTATGGATGTTCGGTTGAAGTAAAACAAGAGTTTAATGTTAAATCAGTGTTTTATTATGGAATAAATATTGGTTTGTTACTAATGAATTTCATGTGGAGCTTGTAATGTGTTTGTTCGCTTTTGTCGAATGCATATGTTTTCTTGGAATGAATTGTATGATTGATCTCAAATACTTGGTACAGAAACAGGGTTTGATTGATTGGTTTACTGGTGATATTTTGAGCTAAAGAGTTTTGTTTCAAGAGCATTGAGGATTTTGAAAGTTAGTCCATATGTTTTGGCCTCATTTTAATGTAGCAAAGTGGGATTGTTTAAGAGAGTTAGTTGGTAAATGGCAGAAAGAACCATAGGTTTGGGAGTGATTATGGATAGGCCATAATCACTTATGGGAAGAAGCACCTCCCACGTACTTCTCCATATAATCACTTTAAGTGATTTTAAGTGATTCTGGGGAGAAGCACCTCCCATGTGCTTCTCCATAAAATCACTTAAAACCACTTAAAAGTGATTATATGGAGAAGTGCTTTTTGGCTTGTCCAGAATCAGTCCCAAACGAGCCCTTTATTGAAGCAATTTTTAGATGAATGGATGGCTGAGCAGCTCAACTTGGGGTTTGACTGATGGAAGGTTTTGTGTAACCTTCAAAGCAAACCTTCTATAGCCGGAGAGATGTTAATTCATCCTCAAACTTTAGGCTTTCTTTTTAGTAGATATGATTGAGAGCAGAAGAAATTTCGAATTGGGGAAACGGGTTTTGTGTTTGAACTTTGGGTCTAGGTCTAGCTCACATTCACAACTATGAAAGTTGGGTATCTGTAATCGGACGATAATTGAAACGCAGGTAAATGTATCTTGCAATCTTTGCCGTGATTCTAGACTGTTGGGTATGGTTCAAAGGTTATCTTAAGTATTCGCCTTCTCTACCTCAGTCTTGTGTGTGGTGCAGCAAGGGTTTTCCTATGCTTTTTGATATTAGACAGTGATGTGTGTTTCAAGGTTTTATGAAGCCTTTCCTTATTCTCTTCCAATGCAACAAGGATTTTCCCAATGCTTAAGACTGTTGGAACCAAACCAGGAGCTGTGCCCTCCATACCTAAGTCATATCTGTCATTGATGATACTCTGACGAATGAAATGACGATTTTTGCTATGTTTAAAGTCGTTTGTGTGGCAATAGAGGAAACAACGAAGAAGCAACAAGACCATTTGTTTTGTAAAACTCGACGGGAATAGTTCCAGCCGTTTCCATGAGTTTCATGTGTTAAATAGCCATCTGGTTACTTAAACACATGGAAATCACAGTTTTATACTTTTCTATCATCTTTATCAGAGTCGAGTAATAAAAGATTGGATAGCTTGAAGGGATCTTGGTATTTTGACAAAAGTTTAATCCTTGGTTTGAAGGTTCAAAAACTCTGAGTGGAATGAAACCAAAAGTAATAATAATATAGATGAACTGGGACATCCATCAATCTTAGAAGGCAATATATATTATTTTTTTAAAAATTGTGCTGTTTTCTGTTCTATTCAAATCCTCTGATTCTCCGAAGATACTCCTACGGGTTTAAGTAGAGGCCTCCCAAATGGGCTTGATCACCAGCAAGCAGATGAACTGCAATGGAAGGTAGACTCCTCAAACAATAACCCATGGATCTCTCAGAAACCATCTGAGACCGACTGGTCCAATCCAGCCTTATCCCGCCCAAACCCAATATCCACCCAACCTAAACAAACACTTTTTCTTTTCTTTTCTTTTTCTCATTTTAAAATTGAAGCCGACTGAACACTGGACCAGTGGTTTCTTGAAATTTGTATTGGAATGGTTGTTGTTGAGATTATTTGTCTCGTATTAAAAGTGAAAGGGATTTAGTTTGAGTTTATAATAAGTTTGGGTTTTTTGAAATCTCAACTTTTTTCATGATATCAAAGTAAGACTATTCACGTATTGAGCCCAAAGATCATGCGTGTTCTCGTGTCACTCAATATGCCACGTGTTGTACTTCAAAGTTTAGAACCTCATACGTACTCTCATATCACCCAATATGGTGTGTAAGTTTAGAACCTCGTACGTACTCCTATATCACCCAATACGGTGTGTAAGTTTAGAACCTCGTACGTACTCCTATATCACCCAATACGCCTCGTGTTTTACTTCAAAGTTTAGAACCTCAAGTTCCTTCAATGGTACTGCTCTTCCCACGTTTGCCAAATTAGAAGTTCATCATTACAAACACAGAACTTTTGATATCTACATGGCCCTGCCTCCGCTTTGTGTTGTCCTTGCTTACAAATGCTGGAAAAGCACAAGCACTCAAGCAAAACGACAAACAGAAAAACAACTACGTCAAACAAGCACAAATAAGTGCCAAAACCCTATATTTCCATTTTCCACATGATTTGGATTTGCACCAAGGCTCCTTACTCATGTTCTTTTTTGGGAAGAAAAAATAATTATAAAATGAAACATGGGTGCTCCTAATGAACTCAATTTGACTACCACAACACAATTATTCCTTTGAATGGAAGTGGAGCACGGATTACGAGGCGGGACCATTTGCACAGATCCAATCATGGTATCCAATGTACGTACTTCTCCCAAAGGACATAGAGATGGATCCATCTTAGAAGGGAAGCTCAATTGGAATTGGATTTCAATCCACTTTGATGTCAAGAACTTATCTCACTTTTTTCCCCTGAATTATTGGATGAATGATGTTAAACATGATTAGGTTCATTGGAAAAAAATAAATCCCAATAGATTAGAGATATCATTACCAATAACTAAATAAATTTAGCTTATCCACTCGGAGTGATGAGAACATCTTCTGGCCTCCTTCAATGTATATACATACGTAAGATTCATTTTCAATTGTTGGATTTTTCTTTGACTTTGAGTGGTTGTTTGTGACCAAGACATAGACAACTTTAGAGCCTAGAAAAATGACAAATAGTTGATAAGTCCCGAATGGTTACGCAACTAATATAACCGAGGTATATTTTGTGATAAAACCCTATACTTACTGATATTTGTAGGTGGTTAAGTTGGGGACAATATTTGCGTTGCTAGTAGTAGATCGTTGCCCTGTCTCTCTGAAATTTAACACAAATCAAGTTACAGTGTGAATCGATACGAGTTAGAAAAAACAAGTTGAATGCAATCATCATTTGAAAGCAAAGAGATATATGATACAAAACAATTAATTCATAGTTAGGAAACACAACACTCGTAATCTGTTCTTAATTGGAACATTTTGGTATCCACAGAAAGCAGAGAAAGTCGAGCAAGCACCAAGTCCATATAACATGAAATGCAGCAGGAAACAAAACAAAATATGAAAATCATGATTAAGAATCAAACAAAGATTAGGAGACTATATATATACATTTGACGTGACATATAGGGTACTAAAATAGGGCAATGAGCAACTAGAGGAGGGTTAGGAAACTGCAGCAACGCACGCCTAGAATAATTTTGTTTTGTTTCTTTTTAGCTTGTCTAGTATAATTTTGTTGACAAGCACCAAACTATAATGGTTTTTTGCGCAGATGTCACAGGCTACAGCTACTTACCAACATTCTTGGTGGACATTAAGTGAACGGGGGAAATATATCAAACCCTAGCTAGGGTGGAAGGGAATGGTTCTCATTACATTCTTTCCTGCAATTGATTCTTCACCCAATAGATCAATACCCTACAAGCTACTACTCCCACCAACAAAACATGTTAGCATTTGGAATTCCAATTTTCCTTCTTTTCTTAATGTAATTCCACATTTCTCGCTAGCTTTAGTGAGGAATTAATTATGACCTACACTAGAACAAAAACTAGATACGACAACAAGCAGTTCGAACCAGCACTGTTGTAGCTGCAAGAAAAGGCAAAGTTGGAGCTCTGAATAATTACCACCAGATGACAAAGGAGGAAAAGTTAGCTAGCCCTACCCCCATCCCTGTGCATGCATTTGGGGCAGGCATAATAACCATATCTGTATAAATTATCATGGATATCACTATATATGAATTTTGCACAAATTGGAGCTCGAGACAAATTTTGGTGGTCCATTATAGTTGTGGTGCGCCTACCCTACAAATTGCGTGCCCATGAAAGTTGATACATGTATATTTTGATTTGGACAAACATCATGCTTCGTTTCTTCTACGATGTATTAATGAAGGCAATAAGAGGAAAATATACATACATATTTTGATGTCAAAGGCAAAGCTGAGGCGCAGTTGGTTTTGATTGTCGGGATGCAGTTGTAGGTAGTTGATGGGGGGAGTTAGCAATGTGACAGAAAATGACCACGTCCGGAGCATCAATATTTGATTTCCTTTGTTTTTTGGTTTCTCTCTCTCTCTCTCTCTTCCATGGCCTGCAGAGCGTGGGTACGTATTTATGCTTCGAATACCAATTAATAAATGAAATTGTCTTTTAATTAGAGTTATGGGACAAGCTGTCCTACAAACCTAGGTCACCATATTCATCATCATATATCCAAACTACCTAAGCTAACTACCTTCTTCAACCAACCTAACTAACAATTTTCTATCATAATTAACATTTTAATTGTAGTTATGGACATTAATTCACTATTTGGCTTGCAAGTAGTCTGATTAATGAGGTCTCATAATATGGTATCGCTCATGTTTACTTTTTTTTTTAGAACCTTTCCTATTGAGATGAGAGATAACATACTAAACTCACACACACTATACGCAGTGGCGGACCTATTAAGGTGCCTCCCCTTGTCGAAAAAGCCATTATAGGTGATGCATATTGCACCTCTGCTCAATCTAAGAGGTGCACTCTAGGTGTTCGATGAAAAGCCTAAACGAAGTCAGTCTGTTGTTGCACTGTGCTATGCTGCGCATCACGCTTCTTGTTGTTTTTTTAAATCCTTGCCAAAATTGCACCTCTGCTAAAAAAAATCCATCCTGGGTCTACCAGTGACTACACAAATAATAGGACTCGAATACAAAACCTTTCATGTGATTGGGTCTACCACTGCTCACTACATGATAATATTCATATACTCTGTATTGTCAATATTTTGACCTTTGTCAATGTGTCATTCTCATCTCATGCATAAAAAACAAAAAGTAAACCTAAGAGGTAGGTCACGTCACTGAGCATAAAAAAGGGCCATTAATAGATTCTTTCAAGAAAAATGTACCTTCATTTCTTCATCATGTGAAATGCCAAAGGTCGGTGGTATGAGTTGTTAGAGCACTTTCACCGCATAGCCTAGTCTGGACAAAAGGTCCCCTTAGGTTGAAGAAATTCACTCCACCGTACAAATCTAACCTGGGTTGATGGTGGGCTCCAAAAAGATTGGGCAGGTCCGAAGACAAGAACAACCAGAGTTGTTGCCTAAGGGCGCTTATGTCAACGAAGAAATTTTTTCAAAAAAAAATTGAAAAAATTTCTGAAAATTTGACAAAAAATTCCGAATCTTTTTTTATACATACCTAGCAATTTTATTATTATTAATCTCATAGATAAAAATAAAATTAATTTCACATGAATAGTAATTGCCCTTGGGTTATCATGGCAATGGATGGAAAAGCAGAAAAAATATTGCTAAGCCAAGCACTATTCACATAAATAGTGTCTGCCCTTACTTGCCCTTACCCTTTGGTGTGGCACCATAGGTAGAAGTGCTCTTAAGTAACGCAACATCTATTGCTCTTTCATTTTACATTGGTCAAATACACGTACTAAAAGTTATAAATAAATAAAAAGACATACCTATAATCAGTCCTGTTCTCCTAGTCACCAAGGGTCTAAGGAATTTGTAGTCACCCACCCTCGAATCTAATCTAAGGGTGGAGAAAAAACTAATTTAAAATTTAATATTATATTATTTTTACTTAAATAAAACAAGTTTCTGTGGAAACAAAACACATTCTAAACTCTTACACAGCCACCTCCAACTCCGTGGAGGTCGACACCCCTATAACCTTCAGTCCCTCCTCATGGTCCTCTTTAGCTTTTCCAACTCTGGCATTGCGAATTATTTTGATTTAATTTTTCATCTCTTGTGGATTGACAAAGACTGAAGATTTTGGGTCTCAGGTTCTTGACTTGCAAACTAGAGGTCTCAGGTTCGAACTCCCATGGCATCATAGTTGTGTGTGTGTGTGTGAGAAATCCTCCTCCCCTATAATTTAGACTATCACTTGTACTAAAAAAAAAACTGAAGATTTTGGGAAAACTTAAATTTGGGGCTCTTTGAATTCTTTGGTTTCTACCATTGTTTTTCATTCTCTTTTTGGTACATTGTTGAGAAGTTGATATTGGTTGATTGATGATTCAATGGTGTATTGGTATGTTTGGAGGCAGGTAGCAGCTAGCATCCTGGAGAACCTGTTTTGTTCAGTCGACACCACAAAAAGATAGAACATGTTTTGTTTGTTTACACAAAATTTATTTTGTTTAATTGAAAATAATTTAAACTAAACTTATATGAATTTTTAAATCAATTTTTTCTCCATCTTTAGATTAGATTCAAGGATGGGTGACCACAAATTCCTTAGACCCCTGATGACCAAGAAAACGGGACTGTACCTATAATATAGATGAAAGTTAACCGAGGTTTGTTCTCAGTTTGTGCTTCACGATTGTTTTAATTTCATTTGTTTGCAAAACAACATAAAGAGAACATGCATATATGCATTACTAGAAAACTTCAAAAAGAGTGACGGATGATATGGGGCCTGTAATAGCAAAGGCCATAATGTACCGGTAGTCAAAAATAGATTCGTCACTACTCACATATAAGTCATATATTCTATCATTGTGTTCATTACATGGTGTTGCCAATAATTTTTGCCAATGTAAACAAAGTCGGTGGCCAATAGAGCGACGGGGCAACATCAGAACCGAAAAATTAATGTGGTGTTACAGGAGTAAAGTAGAAAAGGCTACTGTAACAACTACAAAGTAGGAAGGTTAGGGAAGAAGAAAAAAAAAGGTGCACAGTGAACATGTTTTAAATACTTTCATCAAAGCTTCTTATAATACAGTCAATGGTTCTAATGGAAGTCGCATTTTGTAATTTTGGCACATTAATATATGACAAAACTTGACCTTTGCCCATTGTGATTGTGATGGTTGTTGAATTATCTGAACCGCATAAAACTGATTAACATAATCTGTCTTGATTGGAAACGCCAAAACCATTTGGTGGACACATTTGTCATCATCCGTAAAGTTCAAAGGAACACAAACGTTATACGGCCATGAGTTGAATAGTTTTAAGGTGCACAATACGTTTTTTCTATTGAAGAAATGGAGGAAACCTCTTGTTTTAATAGTTTTAAAAAGATACAAAAATGGGGTAGTTAAATTTGCTAAATCGAATGTACTCCTCATTCTGCACCTGAGTTGAATCCCCCTCTCCGTAATTTAAATTACATCAACAAAACAAAAAGTTGAAAAAAGTTAATTATGTTGGTAGGAACATATAGAGTCCCGATCTCTTGGACCACAGGAGTCCAAGAAATTGTGGTCACCCACCGTTGGATATTAATCCAATTGTTCAAAAAAGTTTCTTAAAAGGAGTGCAAGAGTGAGTGAACCGTTGAATTTACAACTAACGGTGAGTGACCACAAATCTCTTGGACTCCTGTAGTCCAAGAGATCAGGACTGAGAACATATATATCTAATTTTTAATAATAGAAATGCTAGCTTCACATGTTGGGTATTTCTTAATAGACTTAATTATTGTTTTACCCATGAAACAGATGGACAGAGAGAACAGATAAGAGCAGGGCCGGCCCTGGGTGATTGAAGGCCCAGGGCAAAACTCTAAGAGTGTGCCCTTTATTCATAAATTATTATTTTTTTAATCAAATAATTAATTGAGTGCTGCTATTTCCATCATCTTGTCATATTTTCTCATCCACCATATCTTTAAAATTTTAAAGACAAGTTTATCTTTTTGTAAAATAACTTATAAGGACTTATGTAACTTATCTTAAGTGTAAATTCAGCATAGATGTTAACAATTTTAAAAAATTATTTTAGAATATTAAAAAAACATGAAAAACTTCATCACTTCCTTCCCAGGCTGCACCAAACAAGCCACCACCCAAACACCACCAGCCACCTAGCAACCACCATCTACCACAAGCCCAATAGCACCCACCCACCCAGCTAGCTCTCAAGACACCTAATCCCCATCAAACCAAATTATCCATAACCCATTCTAAATAATTACCGACCCAATTTGACAAAACTCATTAACTAGTGTATTGCAATTTGCAAGTATGTTTATCGATTGAAATAGCCTTCCTCACCATTTGAGACAAAAATCAAAAGCCTGATAAGAAAATCGTTGTTTAGAGAAACCTAGGGTGGAGATGCGTGCTTTGGGTGAGAGAGAGAGAGAGAGAGAGAGAGAGAGAGAGAGAATTCTTATGCCTGCCACCATTGGCGGACCCATAATTTTTTTAGCGGAGGTGCAATATTGACTAAGTATGAAAAATGGTTTTTCGGAATAATCATTTTCTCAAGATAATTTTTGGCGGCTTTTATTCCTTACACATCAAATAAGAAAACTTGATTTTATGGGATTTTAGTATGAAGTATATATTGACTTAATGAGCCATCATTTTTAGCATAAATCATATTTTGCACTAAAACCAATTTTTCATATTTTTATTTGTTGGGAATTTGATTTTCTAGTATTTTTATTTGAATCCAAATGGGGGGTACTTCCTTATTTACATTATAAACTTAAGTAAATGGAGTAATATAAAAATAAATGAAAGTAAAAGGACAAAGACATTTACTTAAATGTTGAAAATGGAAATAAGGTAATATGTACACCAGTTGAGCATAGGGGCAATATAATGTAGCCATACCCATTAGTTTTAGTTATTTTATTTTTTTATGAGCACTTATAATTTTGTTTTGCATATACATATTTTTTTTTTTGTCTGATCATATACATATATATAAGCTAATATAAATTTTTTGTGTGCCCTTCTCAATCGTGGGCCCCGGGCGGTGGCCCTAGTTGCCCTGGCCAAGGGCCGGCCCTAGATAAGAGAGAGGAAAGAGAAGGGGAGGAGGTGGGGTGCAATGGAGGTGTGATGCGATGGGGGTTAAGTGACGAAAATGAACGGAAGTTGTAAAGTGAAGAAGTTTCAGTTCTAGATATTCTAAGAATTAAGTTAGAACATTTAAATTTCAACAGTAATTAAACCTTACCTAATATGGGAATAAATTTGTACTGTTTACTTTTATTCCAGAAGAAGCAAAACTGAAATCAAAATGTCTCAGATTCAAAGGACCGTGGCACCCGATGATGGTGGTTTCGGGTGAAACGCACAAGTATGGCCAATTTGCCATTGAACAACTTGCTCGCGTGGCAGCTGGGTTCTAACTGGCAGAAGTCAAGGTTCACTTGCAACGTACACTTGGTGATTGGCATTCTTGATCTGTCTGTCATACACGTGGCAGATATCAACGGAGGCTGCAGCCAATACTTCATGGATCCCAACAATTAAAACCCAAATAAGAAAATGGGTCTTAGTATTTAGACACCACGGGCTGTCCAATATTATATTTTTATTTTTGGTACTGCATTTATACTATATTTTTCTCAAGGTAATCATATAAATGGGCAATGGACCGTCTAAGTCAAACAATTAATTATGCTTAATTAGCATTTAAATAGCAATTAGCAATTAAAACCTGGCACACGCCGACAAATCAGAATTTACGGTTTTAGTTTAGAAGAATCTTGCATATTACTTAATTAACCGACCATATTTTTATCAGGTAATCTCACACATATGCTATATAAATAAAAATAAATGTACTTATGACAACATAATTAATAATAATATGGCAAATAAAGCTTAATTAATTTTGCAGAGGACAGTTCAAGGTTAGCTGACCAAACAGTTGGGATTCTTTGGGGGCCGACCTTTCTAGGGATCGGAAGAATGACAGCCAACCTACAGAATGTAAATAGTCGGCGCTATTCTTAATTATATGGATAATTAATTACTTAATTAAGTTTTTGCATGAGAAAAAAAAATGATTATCGTGGAATCTTCACGAAGTTTATCTCACAGTATGTTAACTGGCAAGTGAGTGCTGTTTAAGCAAACTTTGTGGCAATATTAATTAGAAGATAGATATATTACCATAGGGTCCTAGCGAAATAATAAGAAAATAATATATAGTAAATTAAACATCAATCACCCTAACCTAGCTAGCTAGTTGACAACTTGGTACGAAGAAACAAAAACAACTGTCTCTATTTGGATGCAATCAGATAGAGATCAAAGCCTTCGAGGGATAAAAAAAAAGAAAAACCAAATTGTTTTTTTATTTTTAAAATGATAAAAAGTTTAAGGGGAGGGGAGGCTACCTCATCCCAGGGTCATGGCATACCAAGGCCTTTTTGAGGACTTACAGACCCTTCTTTTTATTTTTACATATTATCCATCAAGAGTAATTGTTGGCTGCGGAAGTCGAACCTAGCCCTGGATAGCGAAGAGAACGATCCTTATCAACTCAACCAACCCTCGATGGCTAAAATTGTTATTTTCACTTCTTCTTCTTTTTCTCCCTTATTTTCACTCAATTATAATTATATATATGAATATTCCTTGGCTCTTTATAAGTAAGAGTCATATTAATCACAGTCCGACACATACGAATAATTTAATTAATAAAATTAAAAAGGAAAAGATAATTTTGCACGTGTGTAAATATTATTTATGGTCATGATTTGATTTGAGTGAAAAATCCGCAGTATATTGATGGAAAGGAGTGCGAGTAGTATAAATGTGTTTAATTGGATGCGTGGGGGGAGGCATGAGTATCTTGTTATGTATGGGAATTGTGTAATTCAAGGCGGACTCCATTGGATATTGCTGGAGGGTCTGCTGCTACCTGTGAAGATTTCAACTAGAAAATCTCATCTCCACACATTCTGAATATATGAGAGAAAATCTCACAGATTCTTGTTGGAGTGAGTAAAATCTCTGAAATCCAATATGCATCGCTACAGATTCTTATTAGAGTTATTTACATTGACACGCTTTGAGATTTCTTATGTTTTCACAAAACTCCCTCAAGTCTCAAAAATTAAACAAACACTTCTTAAGGTTTCAGTTTGTTTTCACAAAACTCCTTTTCGTTGATTGTTTGTCTAAAAATTGGTGATTTCATTGAAAAAAAACCTTATGCAAATGACAAAATTAACCTCAATGAAGTATATGCAATATAATCTCAAATGCCAACTTTGTTATTTGGATAATTTCTTTGTATAAAATTATCAATCTTTGGATAATAAAATCAATGAAAATGAGTTTCGTGAAAACAATTTAAAATCTCAAGGGGTGTTCGTGTAATTTCAAAAACCTCAAGAAGTTTTGTGAAGAAACCGAAAACCTCAGAGGATGTTAGTATAAATAACTCTAATTATTAATAATTAATTTGTAGCTTAACTTGTCGACAGTCAACTCGTTCAATATTTTTTAGTTGGCATGGTGGTGCTTAGACTTCATATTATCTCTAATAAAGAAGGACTTTTGAGAACCATCCGAAATATCTGCAGGCTAAGCTCAGCTCATTGGCTTTAATGTAAATTTTCATCATGTATTTACTTTTAAAAAAAAACCCTAGCCTTTTAATTAGTTTTAGTTTTCCACTAATAAAACTACAATCGTTGTAATTTCATCAGTTCGCATGTCAGAAACTAGCCAGGAAATCTAACACGTGGTTTCCAATCGGAGCTACGATTTGTGATGCTGATGATGATTATGAATCATGATTAGGAAATTATATGCAGAGAGAGAGAGAGAGAGAGAGAGAGAGAGAGAGAATGTATCATCAGATACAAACCCACGATCCATCCATCCGCATATTCTTCATGAAACGTTAATAAAAAAAAGAAAGAGAATTAAAGAAATTAAATAAACGATGACAACCAAATCAGCAATAAATTACTAAATTAAGAAACAAACCAGCCCCCGTCAGCACATTCATGCATCCAAATCCACAACCACCCCCTATAAATACCACTCCCAACGCTCACACCTTCCTCACTCCTCCTCCTCAGTGCTTGCTCACATTTCCAGCCCTCCTCCACACCCATTAGACATTTGGCGCCCATCATTCAATCAAAATGCCTTCTTCAAACTCGCCAACGTCTCTAACTCAAACTCAAGTGGTGGCCAAGTCCACCGTCTTCCCCGACCAGCCCTCCACACTCGGTGACCTCAAGCTCTCCGTCTCCGACCTCCCCATGCTCTCCTGCCACTACATCCAGAAGGGCCTCCTCTTCCCTCTTCCTCCTTTCCCCATCCAACACTCTCTCATCCCCCTCCTCAAAGCCTCTCTCTCCCAAAGCCTCTCTCGTTTCCCTCCCTTGGCCGGCCGCTTGACCACTTACTCCGACGGTCACGTTCACATCACCTGCAACGACGCGGGCGTCGACTTCATCCACGCCTCTGCCCCCAGTCTCTCCACCCGAGACATTTTGGGCCCCACTGACGTCCCCAATTGCGTCAAGGACTTGTTCCCCTTCGACCGCACCGTCAGCTACACCGGCCACCACAACTCAATCCTGGCCGTCCAGGTCACCGAGCTCAGTGACGCTGTTTTCATCGGCTGCGCTCTCAATCACGCCATCACCGACGGCACCTCCTTCTGGAACTTCTTCAACACCTTCGCGGAGCTCTGCAGACTGTCGTCATCATCACCACCTAATGAGAACAAGAAACTGACGATCGCGAAGCAGCCCGACTTCAGCCGGAGCTCCGTTATCATATCGCCTGCCGTGCTCCGGTTCCCGGAAGGAGGTCCCAAAGTCACCTTCTCCCTCACTGAGCCTTTGCGAGAGCGAATTTTCAGCTTCAGCAGAGAAGCGATTCAAAACCTCAAATCCCGAACCAACAGTAAGAAATGGGCCGAATTCCAAAACGACGACGCTTTAATCAGCGCCGTTGAGATTCTCGGGAAGCAGAGCAACGACCCCTACGAGATTAACTCAAACGGCGCCAGAGTGACGTCAATTATCGAAAACTGGTTCAAGAACTCCAACGCCAAAACGACACCCGAAATTTCGTCGTTTCAGTCGCTCTGCGCGCTCCTGTGGCGATCCGTGACGCGTGCAAGGAAGTTGCCGTCCTCGAAAACGACGACGTTCAGAATGGCGGTGAATTGCCGTCACAGGCTGGAGCCCAAGCTGGACGCGTACTACTTCGGGAACGCAATCCAGAGCATCCCGACGTACGCGACGGCGGGAGAGGTGCTGTCGAACGACACACGGTGGTGCGCGGAGCAGCTGAACAAGAACGTGAAGGCGCACGACAACGAGAAGGTGCGAGGTGTGGTAGAGGATTGGGAGAGGGACCCGCGGGTGTTTCCGCTTGGCAACTTCGACGGTGCGACGATGACGATGGGGAGCTCGCCGAGATTTCCGATGTACGACAACGATTTCGGGTGGGGGAGACCGTTGGCAATTCGGAGCGGGAGGGCGAATAAATTTGACGGAAAGATATCGGCGTTTCCGGGGAGGGAAGGTGCTGGGAGCGTTGATCTTGAGGTGGTTTTGGCACCTGACACTATGGCTCTGCTAGAAACGGACTCTGAGTTCATGCAATACGTGTCGAGCTGAGACTGTGGATGATGTCATATTTTCTATATAAAAAGAAAAGAAAAAGGGCTGTGGATGAAGGGGAAATGGTCGGGTGCGGTTGATCAAGGACTCTATTTTGATCTGCACTCTGCTGTTGACCGTTGGATTGTATGGGTCCTTGGGTTGAACGGGGGTGATTTGGTTTAGAGGCCAATGGATGGGGGGATGTTGATCTGTGTATTTGTGACATTTTGTTTCTTTTACTAATGTGTGTGTGGTTTAGATATGAATTATAATGTTATTGACTTTTGTTTTTTCAACTCTATTTGTTTTGTTTTCTTGTTTTTTGCTGAGAGCTCTATTTTCTTTTGTTCTGATTTTGTGGGGCCAACGCTCTAACAAAATTAATTAGTCTTATCACCTGGTTTTGTTTCGTGTATACATTAGCATTTACGGGGCTTTTGTGTATAGATTTTGTCATTTTTTATGGGTTCATGTAGCATTTTTCGGTTTCAAGTAAGATTTTGGTATTTTTGGAGTTTTGTGTCTTTGTTTAGTACTTTTTCGGGTTCGTGTCTAGATTTGATCAATTTGGGGTTTCGATGGTAGATTTTGGAATTCTCGGTGCTTAGCGTATCAACTTTAGCTTTTGTCATGATTTAGTGTGTAGATTTTAGAATATTTAGGTTTTAATTATAGATTTTGGCATTTGGGGATTTCATGTATGAATTTAGCATTTTTAGTGCTTTGAGTACAGATTTTGGCTTGTTGGGGCATCATGTATGAATTTAGTATTTTTTTAAGGTTTCATATAACATTTTGCTGTATCGAGTATAAATCTTGTCATTTTCTTTATGAATGAGCATTTTTGTAGAGTTTGTGTATATATATGCAATCTCAATCATTAAATGTGCTTTAATCTAATACTCTAAAATGTGTGTTATAATGTGTGTCTCCTAATCTTGACTCATACTTGAAACCCTTAATTATAAAAAGCTAAATCATACATGAAACCCCAAAAATGACCCAAAAAAAAAGCTAAATCTAACATCAAAACCACAAAATTTTACATGAAACCCTAAAAAATGCCTAGTTCATACTCGGACTAAAAAAAATGCTAACTTCATACTTGAAACTCGAAAATTCTCAAATTTATGCTTGAAATATCTAAGTGCGAAAAGCCAAACAAGAGACCTACGATGTCAAAATCAAAATGGACCTATCTTATCATATGGTAAGGAAACCTACAAGGATTTATGAGGCTGAACAAGCGTGTCTTAACCCATATCCTTCTCATGTTCGAGTGTCCTAAGATTTTTAAAGATAGAAATGAGATTATAAAAAATTTTAAAAAGTTGAGGAACTTAATCATTTTTCGGCTTGAAATTTTTCTGGAGATGTAACAAGTATATAGAGCTTTTAAAAATTCCAACAAAATTATGTGTTTAATATTGGAATATGCACCACAAACACAAAGGCAAAAGATAATGTTCATTTCGGCTTTTCACAAACATTATGAATTGAGATAAGCCCGATTCCTTGCCTACAGAAATAATATTGTCCACCTTGAGAGGCCACTTTTTGGGCCGCACTCATCTTAGCCTCTTCAATGAGTCCAGAAACCATACGACGTCGTTCCAACCTCGATGCAGCAGTGCAAGAAACTCTTTTACGTATCCCAAATCATAGGCTCTCTCAACTGGCTGGCTGGGTGCTTGAACACGCCAGTGTGAAGCTCCTAGAGTTGGGACCTCAGCAGTCGAAATCCAAAGCCAGCAGAAGAGCCACGTGGGAAGATCCCGTGCGCCTGAAAGCTCGCCTGCGACTCGGGATCGTCAAAGACGATGAGCAGAAGCCGGATTCTGAGAAATCCGATTGCGTTCGTTTGGTGGGTTGTGTTGGTTTGTTGCCTTTTAATTGTTACAATCTCAATGCTGAGGCTTCCAGAGATCCCGCTTGGGTTGCAATATCCCACTACAAAAACCAGTAAACAAACTTCAGAGGATGACAATTTATCGATAGGGAAGTTTGGGAAGATGATGCTTGAAATGTTGCCTGAAGATCTTGCCTTCACTGTGTTTGTTCCTTCAGAGGAAGCTTTCGAGCGCGATCTGAGGCTCAGCTCAAATGAAAGTTTGGTGGGGGAGAAGACGAATGACGACACGTATGCAATAATGTCTCGAGTATTGGGCTTCTCAGCTGTGCCTCGGAGGCTTGCTTCAGTCAATGTGCCGATTGACAAGGAGCTGTCGTATGATTCGATATCTGGGTTTGTGTTGTATATCTCGAAAGAGGAAGATGGAGCGTTAACGGTCAACAGGGTTCGATCCAAAAGAGTGGATCTGAGGAAGAAAGGAAGCGTTGTGCATATCATGGATGGAGTGATCATGGATGCTGAGTTTCAACAATCAGTTCAGCCTGAGGAACAAGATTGAGCTCACCGGTGAATTTTTGTAATATTGTACTTGGATTACTGTAGAAACATATGTATGAGATGTTATAACTCTTTCTAGATATTTTTATTACACAATTATACTAATAAAGTTCTTAGGCAAGGGAATTTGTTTTTGGTTTACGCAATCAAGAATGGTAGAATTGTAACATCGCATAAATGAGTCATAAGGTTAATAAAACCGATGAAATGGGTCTACAGAGTAAGATGGGAAGCAAAGCAACCCAAGTTTTAGAGTACAAAATGATTATGTCCATCATCACTTGACAACCCGTAAATTATATGTTCAAAAGAAACTGAGCACCATCTGGGACATGGCAAAAAATTAGGGGTAATTATTAAATCGGCCATGTCCTATGCATCCCTCCAATTCCAACTTGAAATTCATTGAGGCTGGAACGAAGTGAGAGTACGCATTTTAGTTATCTTAGTCGACAGATGACGCCCCTCAAAGCTCCAAGCCGTATATAGATACTTCTTAGCTTCCGGCTGCAGCTGGTACAGCAACTTGTTTCAAGTCTTCTGCCTTTTCATGCTCCTTATTGTGCATCTGAAATATTCCGAAATTGTCAAATCAGAAAACGTTATGTGAAGTTTGTAAAGAAAATCAAGGAAGATCCAAATATTTGTGACAATATTATAGCACCATGCACATTGCTTGACAAGCCAGGCTCACTGAAACAGCGGAAAAGCTACAACCATAATGGACAGAACAAGAATGAATAGTGGCCTTTTCATGCTCCTTTTGTTTTCTCATTCACCCTCAAACAGCGAAGGAATAATTGCTAAGGCGAGGAATCCTAATATTAGAATTACACATTCAAGGAAATGCATCTCACCTTGTTGTTAATCAAGTTGTGAAGAGCAATAACACTTCGGATGAGAGAAGAAAGATAGATAACCAACATCATATCATTTGTTTTCACTGCACATGACAACAAGGACATGATTCAACATTTTAGCAGAATAGGCACTTGAGCACGGATCAAAAATCTAACCATAAAGCAGCTTAAACGATAAAATATCTACAGAGGCAGAAAAAACACAGTAGGTTTATTTACCTGAAAAAGCCTTGATCAACTCGGAAACATTAAGATTTGGAAGTAGATTGAACACATCCTACAAGGATTTTGAATAGAGAAATAAGAAAACGTACAGGTGGTATGGTGAAAATATTAAGACTAGGCAAAAATTAGAAAGAACTCAAAAACTCATAAAAGACAGAGACATTACGATTCTAGCTTATACTATATATAGGTTATGCCAAAACCAAACCTGTAGATGGTACAAAATCTCGTGGTTTAAAGGGAGCTTTCCATCAATAACAAGGTCAAGATAACCCCGAATCTCTCGAAGTCTTGCTTCCAATCCCTTCAAGGCTGTGAGTTTCCCTGTAACCTGTACAAGACTTGGAAACTAAGTTTGTTGTATTCATGTTAGACTTGTCATGTGTCTGTGTGTGAATAAGAAGTAAAAACCAAACCTCTGTTGCGAGAGTGCTGATGGTTGTATCCTTCACATCTCTAAGCAAGTGTTCCACTCCTATTAAAGGGTAACATGGTAACTCAAAACTAAAACTAGATACTCATTCACCAAACCACAAAAGATAGAAAGAAATTGATGTCTGCATGCAATAAGTTGGGAGTTCTTTTGATTCAATGCTAAAAAAAAGGGAGCACCGGTTATTCATCCCATCGGCATACCAATTTCCTCAACTTCATGGGCAGCAATTTCAGAAGGCACATGAACGAACACCTTCTGGCTTTTCTGGGTAGCATTCTGTAATCAAACTAAAATGTTAATTCAAATTTGCATGAAACTGGATTTCAAGTTAAAAGTAACACTAACCATAAGCTTCATTTCTAATAGTACACAAGAACAATAGAAAATGGAGCTTTTTTTAATTAAAAAAATGGTGATTCTACCTCTTTAACCTCTTCAACAGTACAGTAAGCTTTTGTGGGTATACCCAGCTCCTTTGGTTGGACATCAATTATGACCAAGACAGGATTTGGGACATAGCTGCAAAATCAAACAGAATGGAGAAAGGAAGAAATATTAATGAGAACTTAAAGAACAAAGAAAGGAAACAGAGATTCATGTTGGCTGCAGGCTTCCCCATGTTAGAAAACCAAAAAGGGGGGCATAAAGGCAGCATATTGTACCACTGCAGAAGAATATCTCTTAAAGGTACAGTGCTTCCTTATAACCAACCATCACTATTTTGTAGAAAACTGACAAGCAACCACAAGGTTTCCAAATTCCCAGACATCTTAGTTCTTGTTTTTCTATATCTTCAAGTTAGATCAGCAAAATGGTATAACACAGTTCATATCTGAGAGAAGAAAGAAAGAGGTACACTTCTGCTCCTTTTAGTTGGTTAAAAACTTAATACGGTTTCTCTAATCTCAATTTGAACAATGTCAACCTTAGAATACTCAAATTATTTCAATGTTATCCCTCCACATGATTTTGTTAATCAAACTAGATGTTAGAAACATTCATGGTATTCCTATGCAATCACAAGTACAAGGAACGCTGGTTTGCATTGGGTTGGTCGACTTACTCATTAAATAAAGCGTGAATGTCCAAGTCATTTTCTCGCAATTTGGGACCCGTACTGTACCATCCCACAACATGCTCCTTTGCTGGAAAAAGTTATTTGTCAATTTTTCATCATAACCGACAATGTACATATGTGATAATAAGAGAATTTTCTCGACTAATACCATTTATTCTCTTCGCCATGGCATACATGGCCTCATGGTAGTTGTGATCAAGAAACCAAATACTAGGGTCCCTGTCATCTTCTTCAAAGGGCACTGTGAATAGAGATCAAATATTATTGGTGTAAAATGTAATGCACTTGATCTGGAAACATAAAGGTTTTTTAATCAAGAACATAGAAAAGGCCAAATAAGAAAATATTTTAGTATAACAAAAACCTGACAAACACAAAATCTAACTAATTCGTCAAATTTAAGGATACAATCATGGAATTCGAGGCTGATACTGCCTAACTTTCCGTTGGAAAACCAATAAACAAGAAACTTAAAATAATACATGAATACCAGTGGTAGATACTAACAACTAGAGCACCTACAATGCAACAGGAAATTAACATAGAAAGTGCACCGTACCGTAAATAAACTAATACACTTTCAAATTGCGCAGGTCTATACATTTGGAAAGAAAATAAAAGCACAAAATTTGCATATTTAGGCAACAACAACCTCAGTACCTCTTGAGTTAAAATTATAAATGCCTGATCAAATAGCATGTCTAGAATGCCACAACCAGTTGTTATCACTTTAACTTTTCTACATCGCAAATTTGAAATTTGACACAAGTAGGAATTCATATAGCAGCATACAATTCAAAATGTAACTTAACTTTGTTAAGCCAATTCCAAGTTTAAGCTCATAGCAGCAACAGCACACTTATTTTTTTGAATAATTAAGAAAAATACACCATATTTTTCACAATGTCATAACCTAAAGACAAAATTTTCTATAGAACCAATGAATTATCCACCACAATTGGAGCAAAATTCAAAATCGAAACCACCATAATCAGATCAAAATAGGAAAAATTCATCTCCAGATAAAATAAACATATTTCAAAAGTAAAAAAGGAATGAGATCCAAACAGAGCTGAGGAACCGAAAGAGAAGCAGATGGACTAAAAGACGGAGAGAAATATACGAACCGGCATAGCTGTTGGTGACGTCAACGGTGCCCTTGAAAGAGGAGCCAAGCAGAACTCCGACGACGCGCTTGCGAGTGTCCTTGGCGACCCTGTTGTAGTTGTCGACGATGCTGAGCAAAACCAGAGGGTGAACTATCACCTTCTCGATCGGCCTCGCTGAGATTTGCTGCGTTTTTATCACATCCATTTCCTAATTTCTTCTTCTTGAACTGAACTTTTTCTTTTTTTGCTTGAATTTTGAGTTAGCTTCTTCTCCAGGAAACCTCAGCTGGCGTGTTCCAACTCAACCTGCTTGCTTTGCTGCTCTTCCTCAGTTTCGCTTTCCTCTCGCCTTTCACCGAACAATACATTATTATATTATGAAAAGCTTTGTTCGTTTCGGGATTCTTAGTTGGGCATATCAAAGCCCAAGTTATGAAAAAACGGCCTCAATCTTAATGGGCCTTATTTGGGACAGCTAAATTACCTTTGGGCCCGCTTAACTGGCTTGAGCTTGGCTTAAAATAGGGATTAGGTTAACATGTTGAAGCAATAAGCTTTTAGCTTAAGTGGTTACGAGCAGCCATTATATGAGTCGCACGTGAAGACGAGTGTGAGAGGGAAAACTTGTATGACCCTTCCACAATCTCTATAAGGTCCTCATGCACTTCTCCATTTGTATCCCTGAGATTCTAGATGCCCTTTCAAGAAGAATCACTTTACAACACTATGAAGGGCCAGGTTTAGAATCTCAAAATGAAATGACTTAATAATAGTTTTGGTAGTAGCATAATATAAAGGGATGGGAGAGTAGTGGATGAGTTTTACTTTGTAAAAGGATAAATGAGGGCTGTGGGGAAGTGGGGAAGTAGATTAGGACATGAAATTCAAAGCTGGAAGCAGACCCAAGGCCAAGTGTAAGTATAGCATGGACAATTTATGCAGCCCAAGGAGACACTTCTCATGTGAGGAAGCAAAAATTCCAATTTCCAAGCATTCATGTGGAAAACAAGAACCCAACAGAGTAAATCACAGAGAAATTAATAACAACAAAGTTTTCTGAGCACATGCAGAGGAGAATGTCCAAGAATTTCCAATATTTTAAACCAACTTTAAAATTAATTTCACTACTACGTCAAATTTTCAGCTACAAAGCTTTCCACTCCTAGCTATCTCCCCCCACATCCTCCCTTTCTGTTCACCCTTCTTCCTGCCACCAGCTAAACCCTAAATTCTACAAATGACAGCCATGGTTCTACACTATGTAGCTGGCTAGCTAGAAGTTTTTTCTTTTTCTTATAACATTTGAAGCATGTAATTTAAAGGAAGCTTAAGCGCAGATCCAATGGTGGATGGTCCATTTCTGTCCCAACCCTGTAAGCAAAAGCTGTAGCCTCTTTGCAGTATTCGTTTGCATGAAATCTCATCTTCTCCGCTTCAGATTCGTCGAAGGAGTTTACTGGGAAAAGTTGAAGGGTCTCAATCACTCTCGCCGGCCCCGAAACTTGATTTAGTTCTGCAAAGACGACCAGAAAATCAAATATTTAAAAGAGCAGAAAAAAGAAAAGGTTCTCTTTGTTTCTTGAGAAAGTGATCTGAGAGATAATAAAAAGTTACTTCAAAAGAGAAAATATCTTTTAACAGCCATTAATAACGTACGTTTTGGAGAAGAAATCTTGTCTTGATCTCGACGAGTGAAATCCTTGTCATCGATGGAAACTTTGCGGCGTTTCTGTCTTTCTCTGGCTTTGTGATTCTGAAACCAATAGAAAACGTTCTTGCTCTCGATCTTTCCATAAAAGCTTAGCTGAGAAGAGATTTTCTGAATCTGATCAGTGCTGGGCGTTCGGAGTCCAGACCTGAACAGGTCAGTTAGAACTTTAACCTGTTCGGTTGTTGGATTCCAACGCCCGCACTTGGTTCCATTATTGCCATTGCCGCCACCACCACCACTGCCACGAAAACTTGCAGCTTTAATGCAAAACCCTGACATGCCCTCATCCATACTTGATTTTTCAGCTTCAAATGCCTAGAAACGAAACAAGTCTCTGCTGCCTCAGAACTTCCTTTCTGAGCTTCTGAACTAAAAACAGTGTGAACCCGTGTGCATATATAATACCATAAAGTGGATACTTCGGTTTTATTAATCTTTCGTGTCACATTTTTTATTTGCGGAGTAGGTTTTTGTTTTATTGAAATCAGCCCTTTGTTTATATATTAATCTGCGTTGTTTTTAGGGAATTTGAGATTGAATTATGTGGATTTGTTCGTTTCAATTATCTTTTCCCGGTTTTTTGTGCTGAGAGATATAAATAGAGAGACATGCGCGAAAGCTGCCACTGTTCAACATTGGTCGCCGAGCAAACAAGATGTAAGTTTTCACTGAGAGCATCTCCAACCAATATGTCACAAGTACCACATAGACATTTAACAGCTAGAAATAACATCTCACACACTCCAACCAATGTGTCAAAGCTGATGTGGAATGAAGGCTGAAGATTGAGATGTTATTTTTGACATCCCAAAAGCAAGATGTCAAATGAATATTTTATTATTTTTTCTTTTCTATTCTTTTTAATTAAAAATAAATCAACACTAAAATGTAATAAAATAATAATTTAATTTGACATATTGGGTGGAGTGTAAAGCTGTGTAAGATGTCAAATTGCCACATCAACCATCAAATTTAAATTTTATGTTTGGTATTTGACATCTCCCTTGGAGATGCTCTAATAATGCATAAAATTGTAATTGAAACTCTCTAACAGCATTTTTTTTTTATTTCCTTGAGTTCATATGCATATATAAAATTTTCTATAGGGTTTTTGTGCTTTGCAGTAAAATATACATGGAGGGAGATTCTTCCGTAAGTATTTAAGGTAAGGAGAGTGGTTATATATTTCTAATTTCGGCTGTTGGATTGCATTCATTAGATGTGTTGGTAGATTTAATATGCAACATACATGCAATCCAACGGTCGACAATAGAAATATGCAACCAGTCTTTAACATAAAATACTTATTGCAGAATTTTCATATATATGCATATTCTAAGATAAGATGTTTAGTTATGTAATTCTCATGCTCTAGAATAGTAGACTAATTTAGTACGTCCAAGACCACCAGGACACGTGAGTAAAGCCAAGCATCATTTTAAATTATGTTGGTGTGTTGCTAAAGATCATATAGAAGAGTGCAATTTGATGGATTATCTTAATTGGGTAATTTTGCAAAAGAAAGATCGATGCAAGTGAAAGTCAAAATTTCACATTGTCTGATCCAAATTGGACGGTTGTGATCGCAACAGACTGACAAAGATACCGAGTTAGGTTGACCCTAAGACTAAGTACAGCTCAGTCAAATATTGTGGGGTTAAATCTCCTTTTAAGGGTGTGTGGGAACATAAACAAAGCGACAATAAAGCCACCAAATTGAAATATGGGAGAGGGACAACGCAAGACCAGCCAAAAGAGGGAGACAAATTGGATTTTCTTATGTCATGTGCCTCCTGTCGTAAGCAACTACATGCCCCTTTTTCCAGTCACTTGGTTGCTTCATCCTTAGCTTCAAGTATTTATACAACAAATTTTAAAACACACTTATCATTTGCTTGTAGGTACACAATTCTGGGAGTGATCAAAAGTCTAGGTGATATTTTGTTGTTTTGGGTTTGTCCCTACATAGGGAATATATCATATATGGTTGAATGCATAGCCATGTCATGAAACTTTGCACGCAGTTTCCTTCTTAGATCTGGAATTGGAAATAACATCAGTGTATGTTATCGTATTATCAAGAACAAGTGAAATTTGAAATTGAGATCTCTTATAATATAGTAGTATGTATGTTAATATACTTGCTAGTAACTTGAAACATACCTTCAAAACGAAGAAAAGGGTCTTGATATATTTTAGTTTAGTGCATGGTTTGGTATTGAGACTTTGCATATAGCATCCTTCCTAGATCTGAAATTGGAAACAACATCAATTCATGTCATTGTATTATCGTGAAAAAGTGGAATTCGAAATCGACATCTCTCCTAACATATTAAATGTTGTGAACGCTTGCTTGTGACTATGAAAATGGTCTCGATCCATTTGATTTATTATAGTCATTTAGTGTGTGTGACAAAATCCCAAGAAAAGTATTGGAGCATGCATGGTTTGGTTTGGTCTCTCAAGAATTTGAATAGTAAATCTGGTAATTGGGTAGTCAAGAGAAGAGCAGTAGCGCAGTGCCACGTTGTGTTGCGCACTTTCGACAATTCCCGAGGATGTGTTTGTGTTCACGAGCAACATATTTGTCTGTTTGCACTTGGCACAATAGTTAGCTGACTGCTGTCTGTGAATGTGGTCTGGCTAACTCCTAGGAGCTTTAACTAATTAATTAATTTGAACTAAACTAATTAAACCTAATTAGAGAAAGGGTAATGCTAGGCTTATCACATTTTTCATACCACATTCATACCACCTCTCTAATAGAGGTGGAGCCCACCAATATAATGGGGCCCACCTCTATTAGAGAGGTGGTATGAATGTGGTATGAAACATATATGATATATGATATGGTACAAGCGCACTAGGGTTTGCTGGGTTAATGCCAACCCATCCTACCCATCATCTTGAACATGTCCCTGTTTGGAAGCAGAATTACTTGGAGGAACATGTCTTTTGTTTTGTTTAGATGAATTTTAAGATGATTGAAGCTTGATTGATTATCATATGATATCATGTAGCTAGGCTGAAAGGCTGAAAGGCTGAAAGGCCAGCAGCTAATGGAACGCATGCTTCTCGATGAATATGCATAATTACTAGGAAGTACATTTGACTGAGATAAGATGAGATGAGACCAAACCAGACTCAAAATTAAAATCAAACATTTGAAAGGGGAGATTGGTAAAAGTGCCATGCTGTCCTGTTTGGCTGTCTTTTGCAATTGTCCATCTACACCCTACACAAACTTTTTCATACATACATATATATATATATGAGATGAGTATATATATATATATGTGAGATTTGAGACAGAGAGAAACGAGAAAGATGTGTTTATTATGTGTATGGAGAGGGTGAATGCGGAAAACGTGAGATTCGAGAAGGCTTAGCTAGAATTAGGGCACGCGTGAAATCCAGGCCGCCCCCTAAAAATCTCCCTCCTTTTTCGACTTTCTTGTCTCCATTGCTGCTTATAATTAAGCACTAAGCAGCAGTGGAAGGTTCACCGCCATCATCCAGACAAAAAGGCCAAAAGCCACCCCACTTACTTACCCTTCATATTTTATAAGAGAGCAGAGAATATGATTTTGGGGGATTAAGACGTTGTGGATATCCAATCATACTTGGCTGCTGCCTGCTGGCATCTCATTAATGGGCAAAGGCCAAACTCACTTACATTTTACTCTCCTACTATTCAACCCACTATAATCAAAATAATTCCACTTGTTAATTGCATATGTACTTAGCATCCCTTCTGTTAGTTGCTACCACTATAACCAACTAGATTTTATTTATTTTTATTTTTATTTTTATTTTTATACAAGCGATATTGGAAGAAGGGGTTTTCTCACCGGGGAGGTTATAATGATGAGTTTAGAGTGAGGAGACTATTTGAGGAGGTCAATCTCACCTTCTCAAATAGCCTCCTCACTTTAAACTCCTCATTGTAGCCTCTCCCGTTTCCTCACACACCGTAAGTCAAGGCCCTTTTCCGTTGGGCTAGACACATTTGTTCACTAAATCTTTTTTAGTAGAGTTAATTCTCTTCACAATTTCAAAAACAGTTTCAAGTTCGAATACTCTACTCTAGCATCGATTTTTTATGTAACTACCACGATCTGTGACATTTTCCCATCCGCTAATTTCAACAGATTCATTGGGAAACTCAGGAGTTGTCCCCAAGGGCACTTTATTAAAGATCGCCTACGACTATCAAATGCAAGTAATACAGTTGTCGACGCCCCGTGATAAAGTTAATTTGACAGTAAATAACTTTCAAGTTATCATATTGTTTTCGGAATACAACACCCATCGTTCATATTTCGGGTTTCACCTTCATCATAAAGTTGAAAATCACGAGCAGTCCGGAGAAGGCTTCCATGGTGAATTTGTATTGGAAGAAAATAAAACAGGGCATATGCCCTCCCACTCTACGGGATACAAGACCAAGCCAAGTAGGAATCCCAAATCAGTTTACTGTTCTGCTACTAAAAAGCAAAGTATGGATAACGGATTCAGAAATGACCAGAAGCAGCAAAAAGGTAACATCCTATTCTAGATGTGGTAGAGGTACAAAGATAAAGCAGAATCGTCACAAGCCAATGCACAGAAACAAGAGATATGAAAGATAACATTAGCTCCAAAAATGATCATGTTTCTAGCCGACAGTTAAAAAGCAATCTTGAAATGATTGAAAAATCCTACCTATACTTTCAATGAAATAAAGATATTACAACCTTCTCCGGAAACAAAGGCCACGTTCTCACTTGGCCATTATATCCCTAACAGATGACTTCTTAAAAGTAGAATTGTCTTGACAGTAGATTCTGTAACTAAATAGGAATTACAGAACCTGCGCAGCCGTGTTCAACTTTTCGGCTAGGGTGAGCTGTGTCCTGGTGATGCTTGACAAATAGAGCAAGAGCAAATTGTCCTGTAAGGAACAAAAAAAAAAGGACAAGTTTCATGTCAGACAATCTCTCGCAAACCAGGTGGCAAAATTAGTAACTAGACCCACTCCAGGTTCTATAAGATTGAAATATAAGAACATCAATTGGAAACATATTGAAGAATGTCAACAAATATACTAAAACTAAATCCTTCCTGATTCAACAAAATGAACCAGACTATATTAGTACCTGCAGGCTGTCATTCACAAGCTTATCAAAAGCTGTAGGAGATAATTTCGGAAGAGATGCAACCGCATCTAAGAGAAATCTCCCTATGTTGTTATCGGGTTCAACATGACCTTCCTGAAAAAAAGATCCATTATCAAATTTAAGAAAAATCAAGCAAGACTGACTCAAAAAGGTCAAACCTCCTTACTAACCACAACATTGTCAACATATTTGTAAACATCATCAATTAAAGCTAGGAGTCGCTCCATTGAGGCTTCCATTCCTTCCAAATCAGTAGGGAGTTTGTCAACCATTGTGGTCTTTAGAATATCATCTGCCATCATGGAAAAACATATGATTTCAAACCAGACTAGCATCACGCTTAAATGCCCAAACAATCATATGCAAAAAAATTAGTAGAAAGCTTGAGTTCAACCAATATACTGAATAAAAGCTAAGACACATAAGCGATTTCTGATTGATGAGAAAAGCACATCGCAGTACGGAAATATAACAGACTTAAAAGAAACAAGCAACACTGCAGCTCCTATTTTAAACCAAACCTTCATTTTCATCAGTATTGTAATCTAATATATATACAAATACACACAATTCTTCTCTGCTGAAGTTCACAAGTAATGTCACATATTTCGACTGTCACATCAAATCTAGATATCTCAGATGCACGGTGAGTCATATGCATCTAAATACATTTCAGCTTGCGATATTTGATCCAACGGATGGGAGAGAGAGAATTTTGTGTGTGAATGGGTTCTATATGTGCATGTGTGTCTATCTATAATAACCGTTCAGATCGCAATGCTTGACAGAATGTTACTCAAACACAAACAAACTGCTCCTTTTTGACAAGTAGAACCCCCATATTTTCTCAAAGTCAGCAAACTGTTGTTGAAATATGTAATCACGTATTTGTACTAATGCTCAGAATAACAAGTTCCTTCCAGTTTCCTCCAAAGCTTAGTGAACAAGTTACTTGTGTTCAATCAATTCAGAAAAATTATTCAAGGATTCTGAAGTGAAGGTGTTGTGTGTGTATGAGAGAAAACATGGACCAACGATGATACTAAAAACAATGAGGGATTAGAAGATTACATCCAACTCTCTCAGCTTCAACCATGCGAAGATCAAGAGGAATTTCTTGAAACTGTGCTGCAAGTTGCCGATCTCCAAGAGACAAATTCACTGAAACATAGGCTTTAATGGTACCCTCCCCATTTCTAAATCCAGTATCAACAGTCAAATGAACTGGGTTGGGAGCCTCCCTAGAATAGAATTCATGGATCAATGCGCTACCCCCAGTAACTCCAAAACCAGTAGAATACCTACAAGCATTCATAGAGCCACAACAATAAACATGTTAACTAACTTGGAAATATTACAAATCTCCATCACATAAGTTTATACTAGCATATATAAGGTTAAAATACATGTTCAAATTTCACGAAACTAACATGGGGACCATTGATTTCATGCCATCACCACATATGAACTAAGCAAATTTTCCATCACATCCTTTTTCCTTTTTACAAAGTCTTAAAATTTGGCAACGAGCTTAACCACTAGTTAAAGAAAATCTCATTGGAAGAGTTAGAAAACTTGATGAATTTCTAAAGTTATTCTACTCCACAAATGTCAATAAGTTATGTGTTACGCACTGAATTATAACATAAATCACACTAAAGAAGAAACATTCAGTCAGAATGAGCATTATTATTACACGCAAAATAGTTAAAATTCCCAACAAAATTTGCCTGAAAATTTGCATATCAATAACTAAGAAAACTAAAATAAGAGAAAGGCATCATGACATTTACCATCCAACAATGACTTCCTTCGGATTCACCTTTTGCTGGGATATGAGCATATTGTGATGGTAATCGATATCTAAAGCAACCTGCAAAGTAGACATCACACAAAAAATTACTAAATCAGTCAGCTGATCTTGAAGAAAATTAAGTTAATTAACTACAATTATCACATCAACCAAACACGAAGCAAGGGGGGAAATTAAAATCACTATAAATTAATATCAAAATTAAAAATAAAGACATCAGGGAAAGCAGAGGACCTGGTCCGCGCTCTCGTTATGAGGAACGGCGTAGGAGTTTCTAATATCGACCGTGCCATCAGGCAGGACAGAGCCGAGGAGCGTGCCAATAACGCGCTCGGCTTGGTCAGGACGCCTTACATAGCAATCGCAGATGTTGAAGATGACGAGAGGATGAACCTTCGCCGACAAGCTCGATGACGACGACGTGGAGAACTGCAACACTGTGTGCTCGATCACCGCCATTCTCTCTCAGCGTTGATGGATCTGGTTTGCTTGGGGCTAAGAGAGTGCGCGAGAGAAAGAGCACAAGGATGGCGCGAGCAACTAGGGTTTTGGTGGATAGAGGAGATGAGAGGAGATATTGGACTTTACCTTTTCCTTTTTTGAAAAGAATTAGTTTGTGGGACTTTAACTGTAAACAGTGAATAGGCTGACTTTAGCCCAATGCTTTGGATGTCATCATATGTCCAATGGGCCGTATTCATACATGAACAAATACCTAAGTAGAGGCCCAGAGACAAAAACGCTAACAAGAGAAATACGGCCAGCTATGTGCAATAAATCATGACCTTCCTTATGGCATGTTTACTTATCAATAATGAGTATCGAATTTATTCCTTTTCTTATGTTTTCTTACACGTTCGGAATAATAAAAGAAATTATAGGAGTTTCATGGCAAAATTTGTAATCAAATACTCTTAGAACTAGCAATCAGATCAATTAGGGGGAATAGTTTATCCGATTCCAATTTCATATTACCAAATTCTTGAGTTCCCTGGTTCATGAAACATGCCAAAAAAAGAGTATTACTTTTTGCACTCCAACCAAAAAAAAGAGTATTACTTTCATACGGGCGAGAGTTAGTAGTTCAAATCCAATATTACATAAAACTTATTAAATATCAACGATCATTTTCTCATAGCATAAACAATGTTAATTCTTTTCAAAATAGTCATCTACTCCTCTCGTAGTCTCATAGCCCTGAATTGTGAAAAAGTTAAGTTATTAAATAATAAAGGAGAAGTACATTATTTTTTTTTGTCTGAACCACGAGGTGGTCCTGGATGGGCCCCAACTATGGGTGGTACCTTTAAGCCTTAACCAGAACCCAAACTAATCCCCGCTCACATCGGGTCGGGCCGTAAAGGGTAAAGTGCTGGCCAAAGTGGTGACTCCATACGAGAGCAGAGATCGAACCCCTGACCTCTCTTAAGGAATGAGAGTGCCGAACCACTCACACCAACCACCTTGGTTAAGAAGAAGTACATTATTACTATTTTTGAATGTCAAAAACAATTTCCGTTACTAAACTTTGGGCAAATTGATTAGATATTTCATCTTCTTCCTTATTACTTTCTGTCAACCTCACGAAACAGGCTCTAGCTCAAGTTGCATTTTTAAGAAAATAAGTAAAACATAAAGTATGCTCACCAGTCCAATCCCAACCATGCGTTTGTTATATTCCTTTTTATTTTCCCCTCCATCTCCATCGCAACCTGCTCATTTCCCTTTTCAATTTCCCCACATGATGTGCCAGCTGCCAACAGTAGCTCCAAAAAGCGTATAAACAATGATGAATAATTAGCTCTAAAGACAAATGATTTTGGATGTGTTTAGGATTTTCTATTAAGCAAACTAGCTTATTGCATGAATGGTTGTCAAATTTGAAGTCACATGAAGGCCGCCAAAGGAGCAAACTTGAGGCGCTTGTTATAATGCCGTGGAGAATCGAATCTGAAATCTATAATCTGCCGTGGACACTCCGTTAGCTCTTATGCTAAGATGTTGGACAATAATGACAGATGGAAATTCAGAATTTTCCCTTCTCTCTTTTTCAACAAAAGTTTGGCATGTCTAAATGACATTAGGTCAGTGGTCCTGTAACGCTATGATTAGATGAAATGTGGGTTTTCTTTTTCCAGACTAATTATTGCGATATGAAAATTAAGCTCATTTCATTTCTTTTTATTTTGGTGATCGAAAACTCAGGTTTTATTTTAATCTGTCTCACAATTATGCAAATTGCTGACATGCAGCACAGGATGATGAAAGAACTGGAGCTTCTCAAAGTCAAAGAACCTACCAGAGAGAGCAAACCACAGCCTCATCCATTGCTAGGTGGCCACCTAACTTCAACAACTCTCTCTCTCTCTGTGTCATTTTCCCTTTTGGTTTTTTCAAAATTTAAAAAGAAAGAATTTCAATTTGTTTGCTTGTGTGTGGTGGAGATGAGAGTAGGAATGGTCGGTGTTATTTCTGAATTGAAAAGGACACATTTCACTGCCAAATTACATACAATGAGCACTCACATCTGATGGGGGCCTTTGCCTAAAAAAAAGAAAGGAAACCAGGGCCGTTGATTGTTGAAGCAGATCAAATCAAACACAGGCTTTGCTGCTCATTAACACTGGCTGAAATACGTACAAAATACCACCAAATACACTTTAACAACCATACACAGAAAAGTAAATAAACAAACTCGATCGATCGGCTTCTTGAGAGAGCTTGATAAGTACACGTACGCATCATGTTGACGATCATCATAAACCATTAACACACAAATTTAAGACTTGGTCTTGAAGGGGATGGCTCTGATCACAACCACGTGGTACAAAGCTGCAAGTGCTGCCCCAATGAATGGTCCAACCCAGAAAATCCACTGCAACATTTTTTTAAAATACAAAAAATTAGCATTTAAAAAAAAATCATTAAATTGCTCTCAAAACTTTTAGATGGGTCCTCCTGGAAAGTGAAATTAAAGCCTATTGGATCCAAGTTTGAATCTAGCACTAGAGTAGTGAATGCGTCTGCTTGCACTCAAATTCGAGTTTCCGCTCCTTAATTTAGGTAAGGAGCCGTTTATACTACGGCTTGTATTTCTAAAAATAAAATTGGATGAATCAGAAAGGCTTACATGGTCATCCCATGCATGCTTCTTGTTGTAGATGATGGCAGCACCAAGACTCCTAGCTGGGTTGATACCAGTTCCAGTGATGGGGATGGTAGCCAAGTGCACCAAGAACACAGCGAACCCAATAGGCAAAGGTGCCAAAATCTGTTAATCAAACCCAATAATTCAAATTAACAACCAATTAATCACCAATTAACAAATTAACAAGATCCAGCTAGGCTAAGGAAAATGATCAAACACTTAATTAGCATACATACCGGAACATGGGAATCTCTGGCGCTGCGCTTGGCATCAGTGGCAGAGAAAACTGTGTAGACAAGAACAAAGGTGCCAACGATCTCAGCACCAAGCCCTGATCCCTTGGTGTAGCCATGGGCTACAGAGTTGGCCCCACCACCAAGAACCTCGAAGCTGGAGCTCTTCTCGAAGCCCTTCACCACCGCCGCACCGGCGATCGCCCCAAGCGTCTGCATGACGATGTAGAAAACCGCCCTTGTCAGAGACAGCTTCCGGGCCAAAAACAGCCCGAACGTCACCGCCGGGTTTATGTGACCCCCTGCCGAATTAAACAACCATTAATTAACTTAATCATGAAAAAATAACGATACATGGTGCCGACGGAGTCTAGCTCAGTGAAAAAGACCTTGACTTGCAAATCAGTGTTCGGTGCATTTTGGGGAGTGTAGTTACCTGAGATGCCGGCGGTGCTGTAGACCAGGGCGAAGATGGTACCGCCGAAAGCCCAAGCGATCCCTTGAATCCCGACCGACGAGCACATTGACTGAGACTTCTTGACGCCCATCACCGTCAAAATGGTGATGTACAGGAAAAGGAAGGTGGCGATGAACTCGGCGATCCCAGCCCTGTAAAACGACCATGACGTCAGCTCACCAGGCTCGAACAGCGGCGCCGGTGGCGGCTCCTTGTAGTCCTTGCCTTCATCTTGGGTCTGAGCCGACGTCCCAATCGGCTGCCTCTCCGAAAACTTGTTGGCTCCCAACTTGACATCCTCTTCCTTGCCCTCCATTTTCGCTTTAATTACAGAACTAAACCAAGCGCAGAGACCGTTTGATCTATCTGATGTGAGAGACTCTGTGAGAGAGAGAGAGAGAGAGAGCAGTGTTTGTTTGAGTGGAGAGTGGGTTATGGCGTGCGATTATATATAGCAAGTGTAGCGCCTGAGTTTGAAGCTGACGAAGTGAGGGCGGGTGGTGGCGGGACCCAACGGGTGTTTTAATTTGATTTTGTTTTCTTGTCATGTGGCCGACCAATCATTTTCTAGGCATTTCTCAATAGTTTTCACAGAAATGGGACATACGTAAGGAAAATAAATCATTTTCCACTATTTTCCACGTGGCGCGATTGTGTTCACGAATGTATGAGATAATACTGCACAGTGTGCACCGTCCAATCACATCCGCCACAGTGCTGAGATGAGACAGAACTAAACAAAGAAATGGGTCCACTTCATGAGTTCTAGTTCCAGCGAGCTGAAGAAGGTGTGTTGAATGGGTAAAAAGCTTACATACACCGAGTACGTAGAAAAGATATATGGGCCCGATACAACTTCCTTGTACGTGTTTTCTGAGACGCTATTATAAATATGCACTCGTTACATGTAAGGTTTTTTATGATGCTATATATTGTGCGACCACTCCATCAGAACAGTGTAGAGTTGAGTTGGACTTCAACATTGAGAATCTTTATTTTTTGTGAAAGGTGATCGCACATGCAATGTGGTCGGATTGCCTTTCTTTCTTATCAGAGCGACTGCACGAATAATGTGGCTAGACTGTCTCACCGAAAATTTTCAATTAACTAGCGCTGGACCATGATCAATGATAAGTCTGCTCCAGCAGAGCTGATCATGTTTGGCTCGTGATTTTAATTAATTGAGCTTTATGCTAATTGCTAGGTGGCAGGTGGTTAAGGAACCTTCAATCATTTATCCTGTGATGATGAATTTGATTCTTTTTTTGTTGATTATGAGAATTTTATAACCTATCCCATGAACAATCATCTCTTCAATGTGCAAAGATCACTCGCAGGATCCAACTGCTCTGTATGCTGACAGCTGCCGCTTTGCTTAGAAAACAATTAACAAGGGCTGTAATGGAATCATAGGATTTTTTATTTATTCAAGCATATATTAATTAAATTTGTCAATGCATTTGTAATAGACTCATAGTATAGTTATCTGTAATTGCAATGACATTTCTGGATAATGATAAATAATGTTTCACGTCGCTGTTGCATTTCATCATCTCCAATTCTTTATGAGATAAATGTTCCCTCATTTTGTTCTGGCTCAGAATTATTGGCCACATAGAACTTGGGAGGCATCACATGTGGGTGGAATTTGGGGCCCGCCACACGATCATTTCTTCTTTAACTTAAACACCAGGTGGAGTTTAATTCTATGTATTTATCTTTGCATTTGAGGTCTTAAATTTCTTCATCCGTCAATATTACTTGTATCAGAAATGATTGATTATATTGAGTCGGCACCAAAATTATTAAAGGAAAACTACAATGGGGTCGTGGTGCCATCTGGACCACATGGGCACCATGGTAGTCGCTAGTCAGCTTTACAAGTGGACTCACAAATTGATATGAGCACAAGTATTAACCTGTAAATTTCCGTACTTAACCTAAAAATACTTAGTGGCCGGAAAATCGTAATTTATGTTTAAATGAAGAGCATGTGGGATAACACTCACACAAGAGACAATTATTCCCATTTTAAAACCATAAACAAATATTAAGGTTGTTAATCTATATATATATAAAGCAAAAGGCAGAGAATTGTGAAACATTCAAAATACCAGAAAATGCCCTTAGTTAATGCAAATATTAAGAATTGAAATTATTAATTAAATGAGGATAATATGGTAAATTCACACTTTTTCATATTTAAAAAAATTAAAATTAAAAGAAAAATCAGATAATTGCCTATTTTTATGGAACACAAATACCCATTATCTTTTTTAATTTTAAAATAAATTTTAATTTTTTTAAAAAAAAGCCTCTGCAGGTGCGGAAACGCGTGCGGAGAGACTAGTCTTTTATTAAGCGGTGACAAACCGCTTATCACATATTTGATTCAAATAATTTGGCAGCTGCAGCCGCCCGGTGGATTAGGGCCACTGCTTTGCTCGTTGCTGATTTGGCAGCACATGATGTTACTGGAGCAAGCTTGACCAGCTAGTCTTTATATTTTACTGCATTTAAATAAATAATAACCCAGATGGATTAATATTTAAAACCCTAGAAAGAGAAAAAGAATTCTAAAATGCTGCAACCAAAAAGTGAGATGCCCTGTCATATTCGGATGAAATATGATGAACAGGTGGTTAGGTAATTAGCTTCTATCAGTCCCCATTAAACAAACATTAGCAAGGGTCAAGGATAATTTATTAAATTAACACAGAGGGATTAATGCAAATAATAATAATTCAACCAGTTTTGGAGTTATCTAGCAACCAATCCACTGGGATCAATATACAAAGACAAAAGAAGAAATAACTCTTCAATATAATGATGATTGTGAACGTAATTAAAACTTTGGCTGCAAGCAACAGATTAAATGACTCCCGTTGTGGCAGACATTATAATCAAAGCATGCTCTTTAAATTTGAACCCAGGTAATATCACCAAGATAAAATTGCTTTTGTTCATACTTTATCTCATTTATTTTTTTAATTAAAAAAAAAACATATCCTAATTGTTCTTAGCAAATGAAGCAAAGAAACTTGCAGATAATTAATTTTTTCCTTAAAAATAAACTTTGGCCTCCCCTCCCTCCTGCAATAACAACTATTTTTTTATTTTTTATATCTATACTAACATAGATAAAACTCGTGCTTAATGCATGCATGAACCAACTCAAGATTAAAATTAAGAGCATCTCCATTACAAGGGTAAGGGGAAATGTAAATTACATTTACATTCATAGTTTCCGGAAGTTTCTCAAATGGTGAGGTGTAAATGAATGTAAATGTAGCATTTGGCCGGAAAATGTAAAAAAAAAAAGGACATTTACATATGATTTTACATCCTCATTTGTTGGGCCTAACAGGCTAAAAAGGAGGAAAGATAATGCAAAAGTGATGGACTCCAAATATATAAAAGGTGAGATAGTTACCAAAATACGAAAAATATCTTTGTGCTTCAACTTGATATAAAATCATTTCCTTTATATTGAGAAAATGTATAGGTAACTTGGATACACTGTCAAATTTTATATTTTACCGGGCTAGCTACTTGGGCATTTTCGCTAACCGTATGTAGATATTTAATTTGATTATTAATTGGCTCATTGCCCACAATCTATCCTTGGGACTGGCTGGAGAATGTATTAGTTGCGCTTTTTTTTCATTATGTACTAGGTTCTTTGTACTTTGGGATGTCAATATCAATGGGGCTTGGTGTGTCTTTTTTCTTCCTTACCGACTTAGAAGAAGAATAAAAAGAAAATCCCAGGAGCAATAATGCAATTAAAGACAACCGACTTTCACCGCCCAGTTTCATAATTTCTTCATGTAATGCGCATGGTTCATGTTTTTAAAATGCATTATTGAGTGCTCCTACCGTACCCACTGTGGCCCTGACAAAAGGCGACGACAAATTTGACCAAATTTTTAGCTTCTTCATGAGTTTTTTGCCTTCCTTCAGCATAACAAATTACACAAAGAAAATTAGATTTTCTGCCACACGACGACAACGTATGACATTAACAGCTCAGATCGTATAGCAGACAAATCCCAGCAAATAAGAAACAAATACACAAGGACTGCCAATTTTTATCCCATGTCACGAATGCTATATTAATTTGTTGTGCCTCTGGGGACGTGTGATTGGAACACTTTATAAACAGGGAAGCTAACTTGTGCTAAGTTTGACCGGAGCGAGTTTTTGCATTGCATAGTCAATAGAGTTTAGTCCAATGAAAAATGACATTGATTTACATATTAGTGGTCTCAAGTTCAAACATTCATGATACCGTCGTAGTGTGTGCGAGTTTAGAGACTATCATTTCGCTTGTACTTCCAAAAAAAACACAAAGAGTAGTTTTTATTTTTTATTTTTGGGCTAAATAATGAAGGTTTTTAATCCGAAGCCGTTTAAGTTGCTATAAGGCCCAAGTAGTTGATTGGACCGAGATATATCACTGCTTTGGACTTTGGACCATAATTTAATAAGTCATTTTCATGGGCCCTTTACGATCACGACTTGGAATTGGGTCAGCATGAAGTTTGAACGTGAGATGTCCAATAGCGTTGCGGTAAGTGTCCCTATATATTCACAAATCAATGCAAAAACCAAAGTGAATTACGCCACTGACTCAGAATAATTAGCCCTTTGGACTTGGGGTGCCCGTTAAAGGAAAAGTATTAAAATTGAATTAGTCATCAATCCAATTTGATTGCCATGTGTCCAAGAAGTAATAGATAGAGTTGATTTGTCAATTTTGGATGACAAGTGTTTTATTTGCTCTGCATGCGTAATATAATTCTCAATTTTGGATTAAGTTTTTAATCTTTATTCGAATCTCATAATCGAAATCACATAGTACATGAATTGGTATATTGGAATTTGACATCTACAGCGATTATTGTCGTGTTAGAATTAGTGACACTCATGTTTGAATTCAATTTGACCAATATTGTGGGTGGGTTTTACAGCATCAATTCAAATGTAGTAGTTGAATATCGGATTTGTTTGGTTCCAAATGTACGATGTTTTTGACATTAGGCTAATTCCCTATATGAACATTGACTCTTACAAACGGAAAAGTAAAAAGAAAAACAAAAGACTCAAACCTAACTTGTGGCACAATGATAGTAACATCATATAGCTTTTATTTCTTTTGCCTAAAAACATCATACAGTTACCTCATTTACCCAAAAAAAAACAAAGAGGAAAAAAATCCTCATAACAGGTAGATCCACTCCCGAAGAGTCGGCATCCACGCATGGAGAGATGAGAAACGACGTCGTCAAGCCCATTTAAAATTGACAAAGAGGTTCGTTCTCCTAGTCCACTTTAACGGCCGGAAAGGATAAATATTTTTCCCATCAATCATCATCGACAATAAATATCAATAATCAGCTGAAGACAACCTGTTACGCCAACCTATTTGATGTCGTACACGTTCATTTGCACCATACTTTCCGTCTACCACCTCACACACTAACCGACCTCCGGCCCCCTCACAGGAGCCTAAACAACAAGTTATCTCCCATCAGCCCCTCCGATCTGAGACCAAAATGTGAGTACGGACGTTGCTTCGACGTCAATTAGAGCGCGGACGATAAGATCAGCGGCACCAGCTACTCGTCTCCAACTTTAATCTCATCCCAGCCGTCCATCTCTCGTCGTCGCACGGGCTTTGCCTCATAGTACTTACACCCGCGTCGCACCATAGCAATCTCTCTATCTCTGCCGGCGAGTCACAAAGACGGAGGGATTTTAATTAATGGGAAGTTGCAGAAGGGCGGCGACTGAGTTCGAAACTCGTGCTTGAAACACTCGTTCTGACTCGGGCAAGCAAATCGGGTTGGGCTTGGCGCGCGAGCTCGCGATAGCCGAGTTCGCCAAGCCACGCGGTGATGAGAGGGAGCTTGTGGAACCGTCGAACGGTACAGAGGCTGCGGCAGGCGTTGATCTCGACCGTTGGATCCATGAAGATCAAGCTTCTGCTCTGCTGTTGTATCGGCTTCACGCTCATCGCGCTCGCCAGCCGAGCTTCGGACTTTATGGGATGGACCAATCACACTGCTGCTCTGGAGCGGTTCTCTGATTCACGGTTCGTACTGTTGTTTAGATGTTTCCACAGCTCCACATATCCTTCCCGCATTAGTCGCTAATTATAGATTTCAGTATCGGATTAGGCAGCTATCCACTTGCACATCACACGGTTAATTTTTCTTTCTTTGGAAAATAATTAAGCTCGGGGTTTATATTTGATGTTGGTGAATAAACTCATTTTTCTTTCCGACTTTATTAGGAAAGATTCAATAAAATCCCAAACTTCTCTAGAACTTGTTGGATTTTGAGTATATAGAGATGAAATTGAGTTGTTATATGGTCAAATGGAGATAAATGAATTGATGAATCTAATTTTCGATTGTTGAGAATATTTTCATATTAGATAATACTTAGGAGCAGGTATGACTCCGATGGAAACTGAAAATTAGCTATTCAAAGATTGGGAAGATTGTGTTGGTTCTATATTACCCTCATATGCTTCTCTATATTTTACACTCCTAGACTATTTTAATGTATTAACAGAGATCATCATTTGCTGGATGCTATTGATTGGCGTATTGTTGCTTACATCTAGATACCAGTTCTTGTGTATTCATGCTGACATGAAATGTGCAACCTCTATGCAGGAAAGGATACTCTATTGTAATGAACACTTGGAAGAGATATGATCTTTTGAAGCAGTCAATTTCTCACTATTCTAGATGCCCTCGGCTTGATTCGATACATATTGTGTGGAGTGAACCAAGTCCTCCTTCAGATTCTCTGAGAAAATTTCTATACCACATTGTACAATTGAATACTAGAGATGGGCGACAAGTTGAACTGAAATTTGATATCAATACCGAAGACAGCTTGAACAACAGATTTAAAGAAATTAAGGATTTGAGAACAGATGCCATTTTCTCAATTGACGATGATGTTATATTCCCTTGCCCTTCAGTAGAATTTGCTTTCGATGTTTGGCAAAGTGCATCAGATACAATGGTTGGATTCGTGCCTCGCATGCACTGGGTTGATCCGATCGTATGTCTCATTTTCTCTTCTTGCTGCAATAGTTATTCTAAAGTTTTGTCCGCATGTAGAGATAGTGTTACCAAAGTTCTTGTCGTCTTCCCTATACTTCAAGCTTCTTGGTTGGAATATTGTTCTTAATTTCTGTTTGATGTTTCAAGTTCTTATTGATCCATTTAAGCTCGAAATTATTCTTTTTAGGCTAGACAACCTTTACAACAAGACCATTACCATTTAGTGAAGAAAACTCATTTCTTATTAATAATGTTGAAAACTCTTTATGGCACACTTGGTCAGTTGTCTTACAAAAATATGCTCTCTGTGCAGAAAGGTGATAAGAATCGCTACATTTATGGCGGATGGTGGTCAGTTTGGTGGACAGGTACATACAGTATGGTACTGTCTAAGGCAGCCTTCTTCCACAAAAAGTACCTAAGTCTGTACACAAATGAAATGCCAGCATCAATCAGAGAATTTATAACCAAGAACAGGTTTTCACTTTTTCTTTGTTCATTTGTCGCTTACCTTTGTTTTTGGGCATTCATCTATTGATCGGTGTTTGGTTGCATATGTTTGTTTTTTTTAAATGTACAAAAGAACTTAATATTGGGTTGGATTTCACCAGGAACTGTGAAGACATTGCAATGTCTTTTCTCGTAGCAAATGCAACCGGTGCTCCTCCAATATGGGTGAAAGGTAATCACATATCCTATGCTAATTTACATACTTGGTTTTAATTTTGTTTCCTTGCATCTTCGTGTTCGGGATTGTAGTTTTATTATATGCCATGCAATGAATGGGTATTTTGCTTATTTACGGGTCCTTATAATCTGAATAAGATTGAAATGAGATTAAAAAAAATAACTTTTTGTTTCTATGGAAAGATGTTACAAGAGTTGGAGACAAGCCATAATGAGTTCTGCATCATAAATAAAGTTTTAATCGAATAATGCAGCAGAGTAGGCATGATGAAACTTAGAATGACAGTTCAGAGCGTTAAATGTTGAGATGATACCTGTTCTAACTTCTAAGTGCCTTGGTCAAGGACACACCTGCTAAACTGAGTCCAATATAAACATTTATATGTGAACTACAGCTTTCACCAATAGTAATATAACAATAATGGAAATGCCATAAATTTCTCTTGTGATTTTGGGGAGGAATGCTAACTCTTGCTCCCATAGCCTTTTGCTTTCATAAACATTGTAACCAAAGCAAATTGTCACCTTGCTTGATGTATATCAGGAAGTGCTTTGCAATACACTACCGCATTATTCTATCTCAATTATTTTCTTTTCTGGTACTTATGTATTGCTGTGCTTTTCTTCAGGTAAGATATTTGAGATTGGTTCAACTGGAATCAGTAGCTTAGGAGGTCACAGTGAAAAAAGAACTCACTGCATCGACAGATTTGTTGCCGAGTTTGGACGAATGCCATTGGTACCAACGTCTGTGAAGGCTGTTGACAGTCGCAACATCTGGTTTTGGTGATTCCAGAGCTTACATTTCCGTCAATCAAATTGCTTCAGTCCTGTTAGAGTTATTCTGGTACTTCTTTGTTCCTGAGTTGTATAATATTGGATTCTAGGAAATGTATGCCATTTTGTGACAGCAGCTAATTTAGCACGCCCATATATAGATTGATTTTCTTGTTTTCTTACCTTTGTAACACGAGGAAGGCAGTTGCCATATGAGTAATGAGATAGGTCTTTTCCAAATCTAGTATCAGGTAGTTGTAGAAACATACGGTGTTTTTGTGTTTTTGGCATCTTGGTTAAATGACACTCAAGGAATTTACCACATCCCAGAAATTAATTATACCTCCGGTCCGGATGATTCTATTTTGAATCACCCCATATGATTTAGCCTTTTAACTTTTCTTTTCATATGGAGATGATCATGCATGTTGGGAGGTAACAGATAATTAATGGTAATATTTTTGAATTTCAATTTGGACTGGACACTGTAAAGTAAAGCAATCTTTTGGAATTGAAGTGATTTCCTTGAGAAACAAGACAAACAGAAACTTGGTCAAAACTCAATGTCAAACTCATTTCTTATTGCGATCAAACTGGAGTACAAAACTAGGTATATGCTAACTCTGCAGTCAATCTGGTCTAGAATGAGAATGACAGATTTTTATTTACAATCCTGGTCAAATTCTTTCCTATAGATACTTAATTTAATTGGGGCAGTAACACGTCCCTGGCATTGCCGGATGGTAGCCCATACTTATTTATCAAATTACAAAACTTGGTTGTAGTTATCATAGGATGTATCGAGGGGGAAGCAGGTGTCTTCGCCGCCAGTGCTCCAGAGGAAGTTGGCATACTTGGAGGCATAGTAGGGGTTGCAGGGTTCAGTTGCCATTGCTTGCTGGTATCTCTCTTCGGCACCCCAGAGGTCTTTCCTTACTATCCACAAGAAGTCTGCATATCGACTCACAGCCTCGGCATCTGGTTTCTCCCCTTGCACGGCGCGCCTGAAGCACTGCTCAGCCCTGCAAACCCAAAAAACACAGATCACACACTGGACCACATAATTAAGTCCTCTCATCAGACACTTGCCATAGCCTTCATATCGAAAAACAGAACCAAATCTAAGTCATCTATCAATTCCTCCATGGTCCAACCTTACAACACAAGGACATGTATTATTCCTAAACATATATGGCTGGCTAGTCTTACTCATCTTCACCAAAATGATGGGCTAGGTTTATTTCCTTGGTAAAAGTTAGATTCAGACAAGCAAACAAGGCAACAAACAAATATGAATTAGTGTAAACAGTAAGCATATTGGAGAAGATAATATGATACTCACCTATCATGATCATGCATCACGACATAGAGGAACTGTGCATAGTTGGAGAGTAGGAGTGCATTATCGGGCTCCTTGGCTAAACCTATCTGGTACAAAACATCAGTTCTAAAGTATTCGTCATAATAATCTGGTTCAACATTCACCGTCACTGGCGACACAAATTGTTGCAGTGTTTCATGATCAAGGGCCTCATCCCTCAATTCTGCTTGCATCCTTGAAGCTTCCTCCACCACAGAGTTCCACAATTTCACCTCCTCCTCGGTTGTGAACTCCTCATGATTGAACAACGAAATACCATACATCTTTTCAGGATCAACAATGGCATTCTTGATCGAACTTGTTGGGCTCACTTTGTCACCACCATCGCCATTTACGCCTTCATTCGAGGTCCTTTTCACAACCCCATTAGAATCAGTCACAGAAAATATGTCAGCTTCGGAAACATCATCAGATTTTGAATTGGGCTGTTCCTTTTTCTCAGTCACAGTCAAAATCTCGGTGATAACAGGCAAAGGTATAGCTGCAACGGCAGCATTATTATTCATCGAGTACACTGTGAAATTTGCTAGCAAGACCATCACATAGACCATGAGAGTCGGTGATTTCGAGAAAACCTGTTGAAACAACCACACAAATGACATGTTCATTTCTCTCTTCTGCACCTTAGCTACGATCTCTTGCAAGTCTTCAGAGTAAAGACTTTCCCTTATACTTAAAGCGCCGCTATGAAGCTCGCGTACGATGAACACCATGGAAGAGAATGCTTTGCTCAAAGAGCAAGAAGTAAACTCCCCTGCGTCTCCTCTGGGGCTCTCTTCCCATTGGCGATGCTTCTTCTTTATTAACCTAAGGGACATAGGAAACTCAAGGCTGTTGGCCTTTCTTTCAATGGTGGCTCTAACAATTTCATTTCTTTCTGGCCAGTCTGGTGGCTCCGGATGAATACCAAGAAGAGAAGGTTCTAAAGCACTGAGCTTCAAGCTCGAAGATTGCACTGAAAAACCATTGGATTTGCTGTTTTCACCTTCTGGGTACATGGAAACCGGAGACGTTTTCGAGATTTTCGATACGACCAAAGGTGGTTCCTCTTCACTTTCCTCATCATCTTCTTCAGAAAGGTTGAAATTTTGTGCCAAATCTTCAATCTGCTTCGATAATTCTTCGTATGAGAAATCATCAAAATTGGCTCTACAACGTTGCTTCGAGTGACGACCTTTCAAACTAGTCGACCCAGAAGAGACCAAACGATGAACGAACCCATAAGCCAAAGCTCCACTGCTTCCACTCGGTTTTGTCAGCGAATGAAAAGAAATTGAATGCGATGGTTTCGAAGATGAAGAAGAAAGTGGATGCGGTACCGAAACCTGAAGTATGCTTTCCAAACTCTTAGAACAATGAACGACCCCGGATCCCATATCTAATAATCAACCCTAAAAAAGCTACACGATGAGAAACAGAGAAAACCCAAAAACAGAGGCACAGATGCAGCAACTGATAATTGAAGAAAAGAAAGAGTATAGTGGAGAAAAAGCGGTCACACACTAGTCCCAAGAATCCCGTGCGCCAAAAAAGTCTAAAAGGGTGTCATATCATATTCATACAAGGACTGCAAATTTTATGGATTTTGGATGCAGCAAAAGTCTAACTGGGTTCTGGAAGTCCCTTTCAATCCAACCTGAAATTGGTAAAAAAGGCAAACACGTTTAATCAGTCAAAAATTCATAATCTCCAATCCATACATATAAATAAATATATATATGACAATATCTCACCCAACCCACCGCCTCAAATCATTGAAAAACAAAACCCTTTTTTTCTAAAAAGAGAGGAGAGTGATTAGAGAAAAAACAAGTGTGAAATCATGAAATGATGATGACCATGGTGGCTTGAAAGGGTTCCCACCATCACCATTTTACGTGACAAAGTCCTTTACCATGGAGGAGAGAATATTCAGCTGAAATTTGGAGTTTCTCTTTCTCCGAAAATTGAGAGAGAGACCCGAATTTGAAAACTGTAATGAGACAGAGCAAAAAGATACAACACAAGTTAAGAATAAGAACCTTTCAGGGTCTTTGCTTGTTTGTTGGCCGCAGAAAGGTAGAAATTTTCGGTTTGGTATTTTCAGGTGAGAGACTTGCACCACACGTGGAGAAATGCTACTGGTACACTGCGACGATTGGCATTTCTACCGCTAATTTTAGTTCTTTCCGTGTATGAATTCGCCTTCCTACTTGACCCAATTGGACCGTCTGTCCAATTTGTATTTAATCAGCCAGAAAATCAATTTCTCTTTCGCTCGGTAAATAAAATCAGATTTTGTTCGCAACGAATAAGGTTTCTGAAAACGTGGGACTACGTCGTTCTAGTACCGAGTCACATGCGAACTACGATAACTAAGAGCCGCCTTTTTCTCCTATCTTATTGAATGTCGACACTTGGCCAAATACTACAGACTCGCTCACACACCTGTCGTCACTTTCTATCGACACGTGTAACTGTGCAGGTGGGATGTTGTTGAGGAAATCCCTCTCTCTCTCTCTCTTCCCATTAGTGTAGAAACTTCCTTTCTCTTTTTTGGGGATACACCTGAGTTACGAAGTTTGAAACTAAAATTCGATGGTACCATAATAAATAGGTTCGCATTAATAATTTTGGACCCGAGATCATTGAGGGCCCAATTCACAAACAAATCACAAACAAAGGTGAGATTGAAGCCTGAACCCAAAACCATGTGAAGCTAAAATAGCCCAACACAGCACATTGGCAGGCTTCATTTGCGGGAGACTCATGCGCCACTAACAAAACAGTGATATTCTCATTTCGCATAAGTGCTTATCGGATATCAGGCATGGAACTTGCATATGAGCACTCAAGTTTCCCCGGAACCAGTTCCTCTCTAGAAGCATTCCTTTCTTCACAATCATACCACAAGTTGAACAATGACAATGAGAACCAATCAAGTCCAGTTATGTAGCATAAGAAGAGAGAAGAATCATGTGCTGCTGTTCCAATTCTGGGCTTTATTACATTCTCCTTGGATAAATAACAAATTAAATATTTTATAAGAATCGTAATATTTTACAGGATTTAATCATACATGAAGACCTACAACATATAACAAAAATCCACCGGGGAAACATTCAAAATATTAAGTACAAAAATTTCTCTCTTAATTATAAGTCTCCGTTACACACAATTTAAGAAGAGGAGAAGGAGACCCAGTCAACCACCTAACCCAACCAGTCAACGCGCCAAACAGTACTCACTGCTTCCTCCGACTCCGTCCGACTCCTCCTCCATGTTCGTGATTCAAACTGTCGCCCAAAAACGTCTTTGCCGCGTCCAAACTCGGAAAATAAGTCGGTTCCAAGAATATCTGACTTAGTGAGTCACATATCTCCGTACTCACCACGACTCGGTTCCCCTTCGCTTCCAAGCTACCCATCAAAACCACCAGCACCTGTTTGTACGCGTAGTAGAACCGCTTCAGCGCCGACTCAATCGCCTGAAGCGCCTGCAGCACGTGGATCTTCTCCGAGTCCGAATCCGATCCGATCTTCTTCTCTGAATACAACCTCATCGCCGCCTCCTGAATCCTGGGCCCACCCTTGGGGTCCACCTCAACATCCAAGATGTACGGCACCCTGTGCCTCAACTCCTTACAAAGCTTCGTCACGTCCACCAGGCCCTTCGATCTGAAGCAAAACGACTCCGTCTCGTCCACCGTCTTGATGCTGAGCTGGTTCTTCAGCCTCAGAAAATCGTCCGGGTCCATCAGAAGGTGGAGATCTTCGATCTCTGCCAGAAGCTTCCATATCCGTTCGATCAGGTAACAGTCACTGGCGGCTTTTTCGAAGTCCCTCGCCTCGATTCGGCTCGTGACGCGCTTGAGAAGCTCCTGGCAGACGAACACCCACGACTCGAGGACCTGGTGCGTGGTGTACACCGTCTGGTTCTCGTAGTTGTCGATGTGATCGTACGGGCTCTTCTTCAGCGAATGCAGCTCGCTCGGCCTGCAAACGGCGTCGTAATCCAGGTCCGGCTTCCCGGCTAGGTTCGGCTCTCCCAAACCTAGCGTGTACGGACAGCTCCTCATCTCGCATTCGATCGAGTACAAGATCTTCTGCGCCATGCCTTCGGATTTGTGCCACGTGGCGAGCCGCGGAAGCAAGCTGGCCTCGCTGGTGCGGCTCACCACCGTCGTCTCACCCGAACTCCACACCTCGGCTGAGCTCCCGTTCCGAGCGAGCTCGCCGTACGACGTGCTCAGATCGACGATGGGAGCGGCTCCACGTGTCTCGCTGTCTTCTTCGTCGTCCTCGATCAGCATCGCAATGAGTTGTATCTGGCTGGTGGTGAGCGACTCGAGGCGGCGCTTCCACTCGCGCCGGTTCGAGTACGGTCTCGGGTCGGACAAAACGGTGGAGATGAACCGGAACGAAATTTCGAGAGCTTGCAAGGCCGGTTTTAGAACCGACTCGTTTCTCCAGCACGGGAAGTCGTTGGAATTCCAGAGGTTTCGGAGCTCCGGGAGGCGAAGGTAGTGCTCGTAAGTGGAGCAAGCCATTTCGGAAGCCTCCGAAATATCAGTTTGGACTTGTGCGGCGCGAAACGAACCGGGTATCGAAACGTGGAGCTTGTTGGAGAGCTTTGGGGATTTACTGGGCATGTCAGAGGAGACCATCTTGGCTTTCCAATCTAAATCAACCATGTTGTTAGCAGAGAAATGAAATGATGAATGAATTTGAATAAGGGCTGTTATCCTTCTGAATTGGATTTTGTTTATATTTTGAACAAAGGAAGAGAGAGGGGTATTTATAGGGCAAACGGAAATTTCAAACAGAAGAAAAGGCGTGTGGAATATGGGCATGAAGAACGAGGAATTTGAAAGTCGTGGTTTTGAAAAAAATCAAAAATTTTAAATTTTAAAAAAACGTTATTTTTCCTTTCTTTTCATTTTTATATAATAGAAATTTATGGACACACAAAGCTTATCCATATCACCTAACGACTAGCCTGTTATCAATACGGCGTGTCGTATGTGTACTGTACTTAGCTTCGTAAGTAGGAAACTGCCTTTGTTTGAAATGGAATCTAAAATAGTAGAGCCATTGAAGGTTGACCATGGTCAACCAAGCACATCCATCTACTACCCACTACATCTTCTACACCGCCTTCCATTCCATCTGACTTTTCTTTTTCTTTTTAACTTTTTTCCTTTTTTTCCATGGAAATAAAACGTTAAAGCCAGCTTCCTAATTATATAGAGGGATAGATAATCCCTTACTCATCTATCAATGATTGTAATTACATTCTTAATTCACGGCGACATTTATCTTCTTTTTTCCTCTGATTGATACTTTGGATGTGTATCCTAAAAAGCTGGCACAATTTGGATATGTCTTGCAATTAAATATCATTTAAACAGCTCACACGGATTTATCAACCGGTAAATTAAAATAGAATTTTCATGAATTGTAGGGATGACGACAATAAAATTACCGTATAGTTTGATGTTGCACGATAGAATTTTACTTTGTCAAGGGAGGAGAGAAGAAGTTTCTCAAAATCTTATAATTTTTCTACTAAACCTTTTCTTTTTTTTGGTGAAAACTAAACCTTTTCGATAAGACCATGCATCTATATATACATAAAGTAAAAGATATAAAATAGTAAAGCATTCAAAATACCCGAAAAATCCTAAGTATTTATTATAATTTGAGCGGTCAATAGTTGTTGTGGTTGATTTTTAATGAAAAATTATTGGAGTGCTTGCCTAGGATGCTTCTTGGGTTTTCCACGTTTTGTCCCTTGTCAAATCCGTTCTTATTCATTTCTATAATTTTGTGTTTCTTTATTTAAAGAAGCTAACGGTTTGTGCATAATTCTCAATCGGTCAAAATCTAAAGAAGGTGACATGAGTTATGAAGCATGCCGTTGTCGGTAAACTAGGGATTATAATTAGGAGACTCAAAAATCTGTCCATGCATTTAGGGCAGGAAAACGACCGAGACATGGCCTTTTAGTACACGGAAGATACAAAAATACAATTAATTTTATACGATTATCCATTACGGGAAACAATACTCAACTCATAATCAGCTCCTCAGATTTGATTGAAGCCAAACTAGCTACTCTCAAACAGAAAAAAAACAAGTAAATGCCAACTGGGTATTGGTATTTGGATAGGATTGTACAGCTTGCAAATGTTTTAATTGGCTTTTCATCTTGTGTTTGAGCCAGCGAAGGCTCATTGATATTGGCTATACAATGATAAAATAAGGCAACTTGATTGGGTTTTTAGGTTTGTTTTTATAATTACTTGCTGCTCAAGTCCAAAAAGCCACGATTCTCTTTCCAAGTCTACGAGGGCAAACGAATACCTGATTTTTGAATGTATTGTTTGTTGGGGTGCTAATTATGTTTTTGAGGAATAAATTGAAGAAGTTTGTTGCTATTTCAATCGAATATCGTAGAGGATAATCAGAACATATACTCTTTAGAAATAAATAATTATAACGATCGTATGTATACTCTTTGGAGGAATGTTTTTGTTTTTTTAGGGAAATTTTGTTCTTGGCATAAGATCAGTGGGTCTCTATGTGCAGTTATGCTGATATGTGTAAAGGATGTGAATCCCCTCCTTTGTGGCCATATTGGTGTTGTCTTTGGTCCCTTTGCGGTGACGTAACTCGGTTTTGTATTTTGTTTTGATTTTGTGTGGGGAAGATTTGTTGTACTAGATTGTACTAGTTTTTAGTCTAATATTTCGTGTGCATATGGTACTTTATTTTTGCATTTGGCAGTTTCGGCCCTTATATTCTCTATTTGTTTCCTTTAAGTTAGTATTTATTAAAAAATAAAAGTTTCAACACACAATTCAAATGCGAGTCAAAGTTAAATCGAGAGACGAAAATGAGTATAGTCAAAGTGAAAGCCGTAAATGTGGAGCAACGCAAGCCCCAACCTCCATAGGGTTTGGACAAAGAGCATTGGTTCTTAATGTGTTTTGTTTCACTGGGCCATACTATATATATATATATTCAAAAGGGTTGGAATGTTATTTACGAGAAAGGTGATTTTTCGGAGCTTTATCTTTTAGCGTAGCATTCAAAACCAAATTGTTATTATATGCTTGATCTTTACAATAAAAATTGTTATTTCATAGGTTGTTGCCTTCCAAGATTTGCACAAAAGCAGCAAAATGGGGGCGGACTTTTACATTTGCATTTACATTAGATATCCATATGACAAACAAACAGACAGACAGACAGAGACAATAACAACAATAATTTAATTGAACCAAAACCAAGTGGCCATTTCATCGTTCCATTCAATTCAAATTATGGGCACTGCATCGTTCCGTTGGCTTTGGATAAGAAGAACCCTCTTCTTTTTAACTTTTTGAGTCCTTGTCACCCACTCACTCGCTTTCTTTACAAACGACGTCGTTGGCGTCGGCCATATCCGAACCCCAACCCAACAGAAGACTCGTTTGTTTTTTGTTGTTGTTGGAGGAGGATTGGACTCAATCCCCTCCCGCGTTTACCGCCACAAATATCCGCCAATCCCACCGCCTTTGACTTCCACACGTGTCTTCCCTCCATTGGCCAAGAGACTCGATCTAAGTGCCCTCCTACTCGGCGTCCCTTTTCTGGCCAACGAACCACGCAGGGTAGTACCATGTGACATGCCCCCACCTCCCGACACGTGGAGTGCGCATCACGTGCGCCACCAACTTCACATGTCCCCGGTTACACGTGGGGTCATCACTGTTCCCCGGCGGTGCCTAACAAGCCACCACGATGCTGCCATTTTTCACGTACCCTGTTACAGTTTGTGAGTTGGAGACAGTTGGGATGGTAACGGTTAGTTGGCTTTGCCGTAAATTATCGTGCAGGTGTATGGTAGTATGGATATATTCGTATGCCGACTCATCAGAGCAAAAGCAATCCAAATAAAAAAGTTTGGTGCTTTATTTTATTTTATTTTGTTTCTTTTTTAGAAAGTAAAATTGGGTACTTTTGTTTTGCACTCAACTTATTTCAAAATCGTTTTTAATGAGGAAAATAGGTAGATGGCGATGAACAAAAATACAACTTCCTTCGAAGGATTTTATTAAACTTGACTGGGGGAGAAAGGCGTCTGTTGCTTTATTTGACTTTGGAGAAAAGTCAATTGTGGGCTAGGAGTGGTTTCCTAGCAAGGAAGCATGTTTTCAGGCAGAAAGTGGGGCATTATTGGCGATCATGCACCGGATGCCATGGATTGGCCCCAACTTGTTCTCACCTTTTCTTCCACGATTTTATCCACTCGTTTGATAGGATTGAATCGGTATCTTTTCAGATATATGCTATTGAGTCTATGTCCTCATTTGCATATTGATGACTGTTAATTCTTAATACAAATGAGTATTACAAAATATAGATAGTTATCAATCACTCATAAACGACTATTAATTTTTAATACAAACGAGTATTACAAAATATGGACGGTTATCAACTACTCATAAATGACTGTCAATCAACTCTATTCTAGTGTTTTTGTGCAGATCTTTTAACAAGTGATTAGATTACCAAACGTAAAGGGAAATATAAGATGAGGTCCACCAGTTTGGCCAAAGTCCGCGTTTTGTGACTTGAATTCTACCAATACAATTATATGGTTAGCACCGTTAGAAAACAACTCAAAAAGAAGAACGGACCACCATTCAATTACGTGCCATTTTTCTAGCCATTTTGATCATCGGGATGAGAAGAATACATACGACATCATTATCTGAAATTGATGGCTGAAAACCAATCAAAGCATCTCCCGCCCCCCCATTACAAAACAAAAATGTCTGCTTGTTCTGTTCTTGCCGTGTTTGGATAATATTACCCGGGAATAATAATTTATTCCAAACCCTAGTCACAAACCATTTCATTTTCCTCTCCAGGTGCTTCTCTTATCCATCAATCATCACAGATAGTGCACTGCACAAGAAGCAACCACAAAAAAAATCCCCGAAAAATAAAAACAAGAGAACAACATTATAATTTGTACACCGTACGTGCACTACTCAAACTCATCTTAGATTAGAGAAATGGGAGACCGACGTAATCAATCACTCAAATCCGAGATTAAGAAAACACACATGATTTTGTTAAGAATGAGATTTGTTGCCTCAACATAATTTCGTCGGCCATTCTTGCGTCATGACCCATGACTTGTGAACAAACCCTAATTAGACATGCGCATCAGTAGTTATGGGAGATAACTTGAAGAAACCAAAACGTACGTACCTACCCCACCACAAGTTTGAAATGTTTATAAAATATTAGCATTAATTAAGGTTAATGGCGCTTTTAATACAATCAGAAACAGTCATGCAGACGAATAAAAACATTAAATTAAAAACAAAGACCAGCGTGCCTCCCCTGTTTATAGTTTGATGTTTTAGTGGATAGACATTACGTGCGACGACTCAAAGGCTTGCCACCGTCTTGCCTCTCTTTCGCAAGTCAAAAGGACATAAAAATACTCCAGAAATCTTGTTAAGTCCGGGCCCAAGGGAACCAGGGGGACCAAATCGTGGGAAATATTGAGGCAATGAAAGGAGCAGCTTAACCCACTTTATGAGTTTTTATCAGATTATGTTTGTTTCGAATGTGAAATGATATGTTTGTGTTGTGTTTTTATTTGCTAAGGACAACATGGGATGCATGAGCTTGGTTTTACTTATAGAGCCACTATGGATATAAAATAAGAGCACGCTGTTTCGAACCATTTTGTGGTCAACATGTTTCAGAGTATGCTCATAAACATGTGGATTTTATTTATTTATGAGAAGCAATAAATTTTTATTGAGAATAAGAACAGGTATAAAAAAATATAACTAAGGTCAAGAGCATTAGGTGAGCATCTTTACACATAAGAGCCCGGGCATCAGTGTAGAAGATGAAAATGGCTGATGGTGAGATTTATACAGTCGGGTGGAGGGGAGGGAGAGAAAGTTGGGGTTTTTGTGAAAACCTAGATCTATTTTGGATCTGATGGCTGTGATCTAAGCTAGATTGAAACTGGGCTGCACAGGCCCAAAGGATAATGTATTTGTGAAAACAAATTAGGCGTGACCCAAGAGGAGGTATGAGCATGGGCTGGTTTTTCTTTTTTTGGTCTAATGAGCATGGGCTGGTTGGAAAACTCAAATTTGCCCAAATTATAGTGAGTTGGACCCACAAATTTAACCCAATATCTGTTCGAGGATTGTAAAGGATATGATTTTGATAAGATATAATGTCAAGTGATTAAACATATAAACTCTTTGCATATGTGAGTTAGATTAGTTGGCTAAAATAGAGTGCCCATCTCATCGACATGCGCGTTCGATTCCCGTAAACTCTTCAGGTTGCTATTTGAGTTGAAGATTTCTTCATCTTTGTGCAAATTATCGGGTTTGAACTAAGAAATCTTAGTCCCATCTAAGATGGAGATTGAACTTGGATTAGTAGGTTTATCCAACTAAAATACCCACCTCTACTACAAATTTTAAATCATTAATTAAGACGAATATATTTTCATCACATCTAGTGATCATGTCTCATTCATATATGAAATTTGAAAACATGAAGATGCAAAAGAGGAAAATATAAAAACCAATTTCATTTTCAGCATTAAAATTATTTTCATCATTTCACGCATTTGTGGGTGTCATGGCGGAAGTTTGATTGGGCCGCCTAGAGCGTCAGGGGACCCAACTCCAAGTCCAAGGTCTAGGAAGCAAGCAATCTGTTGCTGCTCACCTCCGGTTTGCAGGTGATCCAACCACCGACAAACGACCAATACCTATATTTCCCTCTCTCTCTCGACCTTTTTCCATCTGAGGCTTGTCGTTTCCAATGGCCTTCACGTACCGTGATCGGACCACAGAGTTCCGATCACTCTCCGAGACCCTCCAGAAAATCGGAGGAATCACAGCCGTTCATCAACCTCAGAATGTCTCATCTCCGTCCAAATCTCCGGGACCCGCCTCTTCTGGATCCGAATTCAACAAGAAGGCTTCCCGAATCGGGTTGGGGATCCAGGAAACCTCTCAGAAGATCTCAAGGCTCACCCAGTGTATTTTGCATTTGCTCCTCTCCTTTTCATTTCCAAAATTGAATCTTCCGTGCTCTATATACGTATGTGCTTGTATTTATGTATTTATGCCTAGCTGTTTGATGGCTGAGAAAATGTAGGAAAATTACAAAATTGAAGTTCGAATGTGATGCATTTGTTTACTTTAAACTGTTAACAGTTCAGCTAAGCTTTGTTCAAGCACTTCAGTACGAGAGCCATATGAAAGCTAAATCTTTGATATTGCTAAGGAGCTGTTTTAGAGTTCTGAAATACTGATTGATAATTGACGATGATTGGAGAAAATAAGCGTCACATATGATTTACTTACGTTTCCAACTGATTGTATTGCATTGCCTAAAATTTTGCTCACAAAACCTAATATTGTAATTTGTGAGTTCACTTTTTCTACTGGGTTTGAATTCTCCTCAGAATTTTATTAGGTGGGTGAGGATATGTCGACCTAAGGCTTGTGTTTTCCATGTGTTAATCTGCAGTGGCAAAGAGGTCGTCTATGTTTGATGATCCGATAATGGAAATTCAGGAATTAACTGCTTTAGTGAAGAATGACATTACAGCACTGAATGTGGCTCTTACCGATTTGCAAACCATTCAAAGCGTGGAAATAGCTGATGGAAGTTATTCCCAGGACAAAGTTGTTCATTCAACAGCCGTCTGTGATGACTTGAAAAGCAAACTTATGAGGGCTACCAAACAGCTTCAAGATGTATTAACCACTAGAACAGAGGTCAGTGCTTGTTTTGATTTGTACACTTGGTAAGCGTCTTTTTTGTCCGTGTCTCTGGTTGTTTCCTTACAACTCCACGTTTTTTGCCCCCTCAGAATATCAAGGCTCACGAGAATAGGAAACAGATGTTTTCTACAAATGCATCAAGAGATAACCCTTTCCGGCAACCTGCAAAAAGTGTGACCGAACCTGCTCCCTGGTCAACTACAAATAGTGCACCTGGAAATTTGCAACCGTCACCGTGAGTATTTTGTATTAAAGAGATCTACTAAGTCTGTTTATGTTCTGATGTTTGTCAATTAGTAGTATATTAGGCCTTCCACCGTTCATGTACCGGTAATTTATTTATCGTTTCATCTCTCTCTCTCTCTCTCTCTCTCTCTCACCAGATTGCCATCAAATGAAGTTCAAGCTGGCAGCCAACTGAGGTATGTTAGCTCCGGAAGAAAATTGAAATTTCTTATTCATCTCCTTTTGTCATATTCCCTACAAATACCTGCTGCATAAACTATGCATGCATATGTGCACGTACTTCCAATCATAAATATGACAAGCACACGTTCTTTCAGTATTATTTTTATTCATCTTTTATTCTTGCCTGAAATGCTTGTATCTGCTACATAGGCTATAACCAATACTTTCAACCACCCTCCTTTAATTAGAAGTGAACCACTGTCTGCTTTACTTCCGGAAAGCATCTAAGAAGGCCGCATAGGGCCTTCATCAACTTGGATGATTATCTGGAATGCAGCTATTACAATCGAACTCATATTTCATATTGTCATGCCTCAACAAAAACTAGGATGCACTTGTCAATTTTCTCCATTCTGAATTTCTGGTATTGATGATTATTTTATTTAGTTGCCAGAAATAAGGTGTTAAATGATTTGGTTTTCTGATATCTGTTTATAGATGTATGTTGATGGAAAATAACTGCTTGTTTTAAACATTGCCAAGACAGACGAAGGTTAGCTGTAGATAACCCTCCATCGCAGCAAATGGAAATGTCCATGTTACAGCAGGTAGTTCCAAGGCAAGAAAATTATACACAAAGCCGGGCTGTTGCTCTACACAATGTAGAATCTACAATTTCCGAATTGAGTGGCATCTTTACACATTTGGCTACAATGGTTGCACAGCAAGGGGAACTGGCTATCAGGTTTTCTCTTTTTGCTGCTTGTAAATTTGTGATGTTTTATTATTCAGTCTCTTAGTGTGATGAAAGTTGGATCATAGAATACTGGATGCACTTTTACTAAGCTGGTTGTCGTGAACAGGATTGATGACAACATGGAAGAATCACTGGCAAATGTTGAGGGAGCACACAACGCTTTACTAAGGAATCTCAACCGAATATCATCAAATAGGTGGCTTATAATCAAGATATTTGCCATTTTGGTATTTTTCCTGATTGTCTTCATCTTCTTTGTGGCATAAAGTTTGGTATTGAAAACCCAGCAGTAGAATTCTTGCTGCATGGTGTATTCAGGCTTCTTCCGCCCCAAAGCTGATCATTGAAAGCAGAAAAGGGTACTTTGTTCTGTATATTTAATGGGCATGCCCAATTGACAATTCTCAAGTTTTAGCTTGTACAATTAGTAGCATTCTTTATAGCATACATATGTTTGCCTGCGTGATAAAGTGATATGAAGCTCCGGTTGTTGTCTTCTTTGCTCTGCTTTCCCTACAATTGGCCCAGATACACGCGCATATACATGCAAAAGTGATTTGAACTTTGTGAGTGTGAATAAACTAAGAAGATCAGAAAGAAGAAAAATGGACCAAAATTAAGAACGGGTTAAATCTTAACTTTGGCCCACCAACCTAACCCTTGACATGCGACTATGATTGATGAACTCGCTGTACTGATAGCCCTTCATACCAAAACCTTGAAAATTTGGTGTTTGGATGTGCAACTTTAACTGCCCCGTAGTCAAAAGGGTTCAAAGCTAGGTACTAGCTGCACTGCGAAGCGATGACCTTCAACAATGGTCTGGATTTCGTCCAAGTCATGTCCTTCCCACCTGGCAAACTCACGGGTTCACGCGATTTGAATCCTAACCTGTTAACTGTTAGAATTGAAGGTGAGGGGTCCTTTTAACAATTTACGAATGATTTTAATCACTTAAACTACAAATCACTTGTCGAATTCTATTATAGTAAAGTATGTCTTGATGGGCGGTTACATTTCGAAAGGTTTAATGCATCTATCTGTCTCTTTTTAATTGAATTTTGTTCTAATGAAATGATTCTTCCTCTTTTTTTCAATACTATATTACAAGAACTTCTCTTTTAAGATTTTTTTTAAATTTTTTTTTTTTTATTGAGATGGGTGATAAAATACTAAATTCATACACATTTAGGATTTGAACTTAGAACCTTCTTCAATGGTAGCAATTGCTTCAAACCACTATATTATACTAGTGTGTCCTTTACTTCTCTTTGAGACTTTGATTGCGTTTTTCGCTGAAGTAAGAAAAGTAACGGACAGCCTAACAAATGAAGAGAAAGAAAACTAGAAAAAGGACAAAGGTAAGTGAGTTGTTGCTGCGCATTTTCTGCGAGCGTTAGATGCAAAACCAACGGAGCCATTAATGGCAGACACAAGTCCAACATTCAAGTCGTCAAGTCTGCAAGGCCATGATATATTGAGATTTGGTAGGTGGTGGAAGGTGCCCATTGAAAAGACTCATGCAAAAACTAACACTGAACAGTGGAATTTGACACTCGTAGACCTAATTGCCTAGTTGCCTACTACAGTAGTAGGCTCATTCATGGCAGACATGTAGAGATAAACCCTACACATTATACATGATATGGTAGTGTCAAGTGTGGTGCAAGAGAAAAAAAAGATATTCAGAGCTGAAAATATCGATTTTGCTTGTAGTGCAGAGGACATGATGGTCTTATTGACTATGATTTGAAGTTTTTGGAATCATTTTGATGTCTTTGTCTGCTTTGATTTCCCCAACCTAGTTTGATGTAAATCTTTCCTTGATTTTGTTGCATAACTGAGATGGGATTGTTCAGTTTCGTATGGAACTTTTATGTAGGTATTAAAGTATATGCTTCCAAAGGCTCACTAATCATCTTTTTTTGGTCGGTAAACGAAATAATCAAGTATAAAATAAGCATAATCAAAGTTTACGCAGAGCAGAAGATCAGTGTGTATGTAAGTGTGTATGATTATCATCATGATCTAACAAAAACAGTGTAATTAAGTATAATAATGTTCCATCATCACTAATTATTTGCACAAATTGTCGGCCTAATAATTAATATTTATTCATCCAAATTAACCAGAAAATTAGAACAAAGATTACTAGATTTTCACGCTGCTTCCAATCAATGATAGTTTGGGATTGTTTCTCTAGCAAGTACTTATGTTTATAAGCACTTTTATTATAAATACGTTGAAATTTTCATAAGAAATCAAAATACTTCATGAAAAAGCACTTGGGAGTTAGAAAGTGCTTCTATGACCCATAAGCACTTCTAAGTTTTTCTGTCAAATATTGTTAGAAGTGCTTTTAACCCTTCCAAAAGCACTCCCAAACATATTACATGAAGGAGATGAGCCAAATCTTTTCTTATAACGTCTATGTCTTTTCCCTCGAGGAATTGTTATTATTATTGCAGACATTTTCCATAGAATAGCACTCATAATGTGTGAGTAGCAGCTTAAAGAGAATGAAATATTAAACATCTAGCATTATTCCAAACCAATGATTGATTTTGTATTAAAATGCTGTGTATTGCACTCTTAAATAAAACCAAAGGATTTGTGGCGTGGCACTCTAAAATGTGTTTAGAAATGATGAAAGTTTTAGTCAGCATTAATAGTTTTTGGTCCTACATGAATAATTAATTATTAATTCCCATTGTTGTAATTGTACTAAAAAGGTTGGCGTGACATATATACATGTAAAATGTAATAGATCTTGTCCAATTTTTGTTTTTTTTTAAAGATCCCTTTTTTTGGGTTTAAAAATTATGTCCTAGGATGCTTTATAACTATAAGACAGATTCTGAAGGGAAAAAGAAGTGACGGAAAATATCAAGAATAATAAGATATAAAGAGCAAAGCTTGGAGCTTAAATATTTTTCTATTCAGAAATAAATCCTAATAGAAGCTTTTGCTGATATGGAAAAAAGCCAAATAAATCCAATCTCTTCCTTTTCAGTCTTATTTCAGGTAATATTCTTTTATTGTGGGGTAACCCCATAAATTCCTCCTGATCATTATGGTATGGTTGGACCCTTTCTCTTACGTATGAGTTTGGCAAATAACATCCACTTCATCCCCCAAATTGTCATGCTGATATGATTAGAGATGTAGTGGTGGGTGCAATTTGCAAAGATTGTATAAGTGCATGACCTACATTTTTATTTTGAATTATACGAAAAGATAATAAAAAGATTTCTTTTTGCGTTAGTTTTTTTATTGTTTTATAACGGATCAACGCATTCACAACAAAGCTTTATCATTGTAAGAGAACGACTCGCGTTCTCTAACCAAATCGAGACAACTGTTACTAAACAAAAGGGTAAGTTGAATCTAGATATTTGTCATGGATTTGAGATAAAATGGTTTCTTTTTTAATTCACCATCTTGTTGTTATATATTCAGTGCAAGATTCGTGGAATAATACTGTATATATTCTCTATGGGTGGATGCTAGTCAACCAAATAATGAGTGAAATACCCACTGAGCTGAGTGTGAGTATATATTAAGTCCTAGCTGGCATTGTTTTGAAAATTGTCTTTACTGTTCCAGATGTGTACTAAACTCTCCTTTTTAATCATTAACTTAAATCTCCCCCTAATCCCAAAATTAATACTTTTTTTCTTTCCTTTTTCTCAAACTGTTGGGCACGCGTGATGTGTAATATATATGCTTTAGTATTCGCAAAGCTAAACAAGGTAGGGTTACTTTGATAACAACAACTAACAAGAGCTGGATTAACTTGTAGATGATTCTCTTTTTAGTCTTGAAGATGGCAAAGATATGTGAGTTTGGTCATGCAATTGATTTGATAGGCACTATTGGATTAGGGTAGGATAATGTTGCTAACAAAATAAATTAATGAGCCATGCAAGTAAATTAACATGAATTATGAGTCAGATCAGTCAGATGAGAAAAGGGAGACAGGGAGCATATTATGGAAAAGCTAAGTAAAGATGAGGAACCAAGTGAGGAGGAGGCCCCTCCACCCACTAAGCATGCTTATTATTTAATCTCATGATAAGGAAGGGAGAAGAAAAAAAAAGAAGATGAAAAAAAGACTTTAATGAATTGTGATATTGATAGAGGAAGATGAAAGTCTCTAATAAAAGGTTGGATTCGGCCAACTTTTTGACTGCATGTTAAAAGAGTAGTTCACCAAATTCTCAAAGAACGAGACTTTCTCGACAAAATATTTCAATCATCAAAATCAAATCTCTTCAAACCAATTTCAAACAAGAAAATTATGGATACCAATCTGCAAAAGTTTATTGAAGTTTGTTATTAGGGTACGTTATATACAGTGAATGATATGCTGAGATGGACGATTGCGTACTAAATAATATTAGGTGTAATTTAATGGAATTAAGTAGAATTTTCACTCTTGAGCAAGTGACTAGCAGAGGGCCCCTTAGAGCTTTCTTAAGAGATTAAGCAAACCCTAAAATGATTGTAATCACCTTGCATTTGAATTTAATTAGAGACTTATTACCAGCACATTTGTTGGTTCATGGTATAAATATTTTGCTTGCACCATGTGAACCCTAAAAATGAATCTCAGTGAGTACGCTGATTAAAGCTAAGATTTATGCAACAGTTAATAGAAACGCAAAGAGACTAAGACATCGAGAGAATAGTATAAATTTGGTGTTTTGGTAATTAAATTGTCTTCTCTATTTCTTAATAAGAGGAATGCTAGCTATCTTCTCTCTTACTTTTTCCTTATTGTTTTTTCCATTCACTTTATGCCACGTGTATTCTACTCACACATAAATCTATGTATTGCAAAGAGAATAAAGAGATTTTGAAAAAATTGAGTACATAAATTTGTGTGTGAGCGAAATTCATGTGGCATAAATAAGCGGAATGTTACATAGATTTGTGTCTGAGATTTGTTTCTTAAATTAGAGGAATGCTAACTACTTTTCTTCTTGCCTTTCCTTTCTTACTTTCTCAATTCACTTAATGTGTATCCATTGAATACACTAAATACATTGAGTTGTATGCAGTAAAATACACGTGGTATAAAGTGAATGAGAAAAATAATAGAGGAAAAATAAGTGGGGTTGGTAGCTAGTATTGCTCCTTAAATAACATTAAGCAGTGCACTTTTCTGCCACTCTTCTCTTAGCCTCAGTTGCTCCTTTTTGTCAGATCTCTCTCAAAGCCCAGAAATCAATCCCCAAGAAACAACAGCAACTCAAAGTTTTCTTGTTCTTTTCTTTAAAAGAGGCAGACACCCCCTTTACTTGTTGTGCTTCTTTTGACTCTGCCACACAGATTGTGCCCATTGACAGAGGAGAGGGCATTTACCTATCGAATTTGGCTGCGTCTTAGTTAAGTCTTCCTCAAGTTTCAGTATTTAAGGCACTGCCAAAGTGACAATCTTTGTGAAACGGCCAACACAAGTGGCAGTGGCACTGCTTTTGCATGCTTCTCTGGTTTCTTTCATTGAAAGGGAAAACGAGATAAAGCACTCTCTCTCCCGACTGAGGAGTTGAAGAAAGTAAACGATTTGCGAAGAGCTCGACATTTGTCCAATTTCCATAAAAAGCTTCTCAGCCTTTCCTCCTGCTTCCTCGTTATAAATCTCAAACAAACTCTCTTTTCCCAACAAGGTAACTGAAACCTCTCAGACTTGGGTACCTTTCTCTCTACTTGGTTACAGGAAAATGGCTTTTCTTTTTGGTTGCTTTTCCTTTATTTCTTTTCACAAATTTTCATCCACATAAATTTTTATTTTGTTTTGAGTTGAGCCCTCTGTTTTGGCCTTTTTTGGTTTAACTTGTTGGAGTGATTAATCTGTCTGCTACATGTTGCAGATCTATTTCACCTGTCAACAATGCAACCTCAGAAACAAGCAGAGGAGGCCATAGTCTCAAGCTTCAACCAAACTGATCATCATGATGACAGAGAGGAAGAAGAAGGACCAGATCATCAGTCTGGTTTTAGCCTCACAAGCTTTCTCTGGCATGGTGGCTCCGTCTATGATGCCTGGTTCAGCTGTGCATCAAATCAGGTAAATTTAACAAAAACCCCAGTCACAATTCAAATATTAAAGTAATATTTTTGAGTTATCTCTCTGGTAATTGAACATTCTTCTGTTCTGATGGGTTTTGACGAAAAACAAAAAACAGGTTGCTCAGGTTCTGCTCACTCTGCCATACTCTTTCTCCCAACTGGGCATGCTTTCAGGCATCATATTCCAAATTTTTTATGGTATTTTGGGAAGCTGGACTGCTTATCTGATCAGTATTCTCTACGTTGAGTACCGAAGTCGAAAAGAGAAAGAAAATGTCAGCTTCAAGAACCATGTCATCCAGGTAAAGTAAACTAATTAGCTTCCAACATTTCTCACAATGCAAAACCATTTCCACTTGAGAAAGGAAAAAAAGTAACCTCTTTCTTTAAAAAATTTTGAGCAGTGGTTTGAAGTGTTAGATGGTTTACTGGGTCCATACTGGAAAGCCGTTGGATTGGCCTTCAACTGCACTTTCCTTCTCTTTGGATCTGTTATCCAACTCATAGGTTGTGCAAGGTCTGTCATTTAAATACAACTTCTCTTTTTATTTTATGACTAATTTTTATAGACAAAATTAAAACATGGGTTTTGTTCTGTTTAATACATAATTAATTACTGATTTGGGTTTTTTAATGGGTGATTATGCAGCAACATATACTATATAAATGACAATCTGGACAAGAGGACATGGACGTACATATTCGGAGCTTGCTGTGCCACCACTGTGTTCATACCCTCTTTCCACAACTACAGAATCTGGTCTTTTCTTGGGCTTGGCATGACCACCTACACTGCTTGGTATATGACCATTGCAGCCATAGTTCATGGCCAGGTAATTAGTTTCATCAACGGTCCTGATTGTTCTAGAGTCATATCTCTGTTCTTTATCCTCCGTTGATTTCGACTCTGTTTCTTCTTCATAAGATTTAAAACATGTTTTACAGGTTGAGGGTGTAACACACTCGGGACCAAAGAAACTGGTCTTGTATTTCACTGGCGCCACCAACATACTCTACACTTTCGGCGGCCACGCCGTCACTGTGTGAGTATTTAGTTTCATTATATTTTATTGTTTAATTTGAAATAATACAATCATGATGTTCCCTATTTTTTTTTTTTCTGTGTTTACTGCTTTTTTTTTTTTTTTTTTCAGAATGGTTTTCTTCTTTACACAGTGACCATATTCATTATGCAGCTTTTTCTTGCCATTAATGGGTTGGTGAGAGAAGAGAATATCATGACAGGAAAATGAAAATGACAGAATAAAACTCGAATAAGATGGTGATTGTGCACCTTGTGGTCTACATTAAAAAATATATTCTCATTTACGTTATAGATAATCTTGACTTTGTGTCACTGACAAATCTATTTAGTACACCTTATCATTGAATTAAGAAAAATAGTCTTTCTGCTATATATTCTTAATCATAAAGTCTAATTTCTTTATTATAAAGCTTTTAGGTAGATAAGGAAAAATAAAAATAAAAAAACAGAACACTCTGTTCTAAAAGCACTTTAGTGTAATTGTGGTGGGCAAGCTCTGTATCCAGATTAGATTTTTACTGCAGGATCATGTTATTGTTTGCAGGGAAATTATGCATGCAATGTGGAAGCCTCAGAAGTTTAAGTATGTCTATCTCTTTGCTACCCTCTATGTATTCACTCTCACCCTTCCATCTGCAACTGCTGTGTACTGGGCCTTTGGCGACCAACTCCTCACTCACTCAAACGCCTTCGCCCTCCTTCCCAGGAATAAATGGCGCGATGCTGGGGTCACCTTGATGCTCATTCACCAGGTGATGATCCTTCTCAAGACTCTAATTGTTTGTACATGTTGTTTCCTAGCCATTTTGCCACTTTGCTAATAGAACATGTAGAAAGTTGTTATTGCCTAAGCTTATAATGGTTTGCTGCTTTCAATTCATAGGCATAATTTTCAAGCATGGGATTGATTGAGAACATTTTGATTGTGCTGATGTAATTTTTTCTCATGTGGTGGCATGTTACAGTTTATCACATTTGGGTTTGCTTGTACGCCATTGTATTTTGTGTGGGAGAAAGTCATAGGAATGCATGACACCAAGAGCATATGCTTGAGGGCTCTTGCCAGGTTGCCTGTGGTGATACCAATTTGGTTCTTGGCCATCATATTCCCCTTCTTTGGTCCCATTAACTCAGCTGTTGGGGCTCTTTTGGTCAGCTTCACCGTCTACATCATCCCCGCCTTAGCCCATATGCTCACTTTCAGATCTGCTTCTGCTCGTCAGGTAATGCTCCAATCTAGCCTCATTAGAGAACAGGGCACTCTGAGTCTTGTTTCATGGAATATACAGTTTTAATTCTATAGTAATCCTTGGAAGTTGAAAGTGACTTCCAATGCAACAGGCTGGTTTTTTTCCCCCACAAGTTTTATTAATGGTTGGGATTTAAATGTTTGTGTGACCTAGATAAGGTTGGTGAAATTTCCTTTTCTTGCAGTATGTGGTACCTTTCATACTTATTCTGATCTTGTAATAAATTAGGCCAGACTCACCTATTTGATTAAGTTGGCCCTATGTACCCACATTATTGGTCATACTAACTAGCTCACAATGAGGCCTGTGGTCTGATCCAACACATTATGTATGCAGCTCATTTAATCATACAGCATTGCAGAAAATTACATTACTAAATTGCAATCGGGTAATTTTCGTGTGTGCAGAATGCGGCAGAGAAGCTTCCGTTCTTCCTCCCGAGCTGGACGGGGATGTATGTCGTCAACACATTAATAGTGGTGTGGGTGTTCATAGTTGGGTTCGGGTTCGGAGGGTGGGCTAGCATGACCAACTTCATCAAGCAAGTTGACACTTTTGGGTTGTTCGCCAAGTGCTACCAGTGCCCTCCCAAAGTCTCAGCCTCCCCACCAGTACATCACTAAGTTCTCTTTTGTATCATACTCAGGGAGGCATCAGCATCTCTCCCCCACAAATGGTTGTGCTGTATCAGCCTTGTCATTCTGTGTAGCCTCTATAAATATCAGTACATTATTGTGAATGGTGAATTGGAGTTGGATATGTTTTCTTTTGTGTTTCCTTGTTTGTTTTTATAAGTGTTTCTATCTAATCAACTATGCTAGTGCAATCAATTATCAAAGGCCATTGCTGATTTTAATATAAACATGGTGCCTACAAATTTTCAAAAGACTTACCTTTGATTATAAGAGAGAACCCAATCTGGGCATCTGATGATATGACTCACATGGCTACCACATTCACTTCTGTTTATCATCAAACACCTTTCCATGTGAGCCCACATGAACCCAAAACGTATTATGTTTTGTGATGATGAACAATCTGAAATTAATCTCCTTTCACTACCTCTTTTTTTTCTTTCTTTTTTTCCTCAAATCACATTAACCCAATTCACGCTTGTCGTTTTGCCGCCTAATTGTGTTGCGTATGATATAGGTTTGACTGGTCAAACTTCAATGATGTGGGCTACTTTGATGATGTGGAATGGGAGTGTGGGTTACTTTGGGTAATAACAAACTCAAACTCCATTTTGAAACCGAACCTCCTCTAATCTTGAGATGAAGCTGACCTCCAACTTGATGAGTTGTTCATAAGGTGCAGAAGATATTTTAGAAAGACTAAAGCTTCGATAAGGTTCGGTTTTGATGTGATTTTGTGATTGGAACCAGTTCCTAACTTGCCTATCTTTTATTTTTCAATCATCTTTTTCTTTCTTCCCACAGCTGTTTCGTTTCCACACACCATTGGGATTATAAAATCATCATTGCATTTTGTTGTTTGGCAATTAGTAATTAGCACATCGATATCTCTTGTTTATTATGATTATGAATTGGTGCAATTTGCAAAAGCATTTAATTGTAACATTAATACTTGCACTGCCGACTGTGCAGACTGCTGGAAAAAAGACATTTTTAGATGATAAAGAAAATGAGTCAGTGTCTTCACTTAATACCAGTTCAACAAGTTTTTTTTGAGTCAAAACTGAGTTATTATATTTGGCACTAATTGTTCATGCTTATTATTCCCATTAGCGGGTCATGTCTTGTCAAGTATTGGTCAGTCCTATCCCACAATTTAAGACATAACCAGAAGGTGAAAAATGACATGACTAATTTCATAGAGTGGTCAAACGAGCACCAAAAACACAAAATAACGTTTTCCTTTTTTATAAGCAGTAAAGACTAGAAAGTCACATATGACATATCGGTCGGAAATATTCTTATGCCATTTATTATAAAACATCGAGTGTGGTAAATTGTGAAATTGAAGCCAACTTAAAGAAGTAAAGAACCAAAGTGAAGAGTGTGTTAATAATGGGGCTTTGCTTTTTCTTTCTTTTTAGGTGAAGATTTACTCTAGACATCTGTGAAGTTTTATGTAAATGCAATTATTATATCCTCATTGCGAAAAGGATAAAAGAAATGGATAGCCGAGCTTAAGCCCAAACATATAAGAAGTGGGGGCTAGCCCAGCATATGAACATAACACAACCGGAAGCCCCAATACAGTTGAGCTTGGATTTAGCTTTAGGATGCTAAAAATTTATTTCAAATGGGTTTCTAAAACAATTGATATGCAATGATCAGACTCTTGCCTGGATTGAAGTGTATTTTTTGGAGGAATTTTCAAGGTACTCAGTTCGCAGCTCACCTACCTCTCCAAGTTCCTTTGCCTGTTTCCATTTCGAGTAAAAGCAAATAGTAGCTGATTTGGGCCTTCAGACTCTGTTCGACTGAGCGTGACAATGGCTAGAGGACGACCCAGAAAGGTTTGGCCTTTGTTAATTTTCTCGCACTTTCTCACTAGTCAAGCGCACATTCGTCCTACTACCCCATCATCCCTTTTCTTTCCCAAGTTTATGTTTGTCTTTCCTAATTCCTTTTCGGATGGTTCAATCCGACCTGCATTTGTTTGGCCATGCTCACACATTTTCTTCTTTCCTTATGTTTTTTTTCCTTTTTTAGAAAAGTCAAGTTTTTGTTCAGCTGATTTCTCACACATTTTTTATTTTATTTTCTACTCCACTTCATATTTGCAGAGGGATTCCCGCATGGATGCAGCCATTGATGCTATGACCCGTGAAATGGGTTTTGACGAGAGACTAGTTCGTGCCACAGTAAAAGAGTTACTAAAGGTGGCTTTTATTTTTTTTTCTGTTTTCGTTGTTTGCTGAGAGTTTTGGGTTCTGGGTTTTGTTTGACGTATCAAAAGGTTTTGCTTTCAGGTTTATGGAGTGCGAGGATCTCCAGACCAAGGATGGCCCTTTATCGAAGAGTTTTCTTATAAACTCCTAATTGAGCAGCTTCTTGAAAAACAACAAGATGGTGCTGAAAATAGGGTAAGTTGATTGCTTGTTATTGTTGTGTGCTAAAGTTGCTTCGTCAGACCAAAAAAAAAAAAGTTGCTTCGTTTGTTGTACAATGCGCTGGGGGAAAATTGGGGCTTCCTGCTGCTTTGAGATTTATTCTTTCTACGCTCTTCGATTAGGCGTTCTTATTGGGTTTGTGGCTTCAGACAAAGACATAATCTTAATCACATTAAATTGGTTGCCTGGTGAATATAACAATTTTAAATCTCACATTCGAGCAAGACCTGTACCTGTTACTATTTCTGAGCTTCGTACTTTACTTCTTGCTGAAGAAAGTGATCTGAATAGAGCTGCATCTATCATGAACACACCACTCCTTGCTGCTATGATGGCTAAGACCAAGTTAACTCCTGTTCATCAAACCCAAGGTTCTCCATATTCTCAGGATCAGAGTTATCAGCATCCGACTCCAGATCACAGTTATTCTAATATAGTACTTCAGGTTATAATGGTTCGTCTTCTAATCGACAATGGAATTCCAGAGGTGGTTCTCAGGGAAACAGGTATTACAGAGGCAGGAATAACTTCAGAAACAGATATCATAAGAGTAGACATGGTAGCAGTTCATATGGTAATTCCACTTATGGTTCAGGCCAATTTTTCTATCAACCTGGTTACCTGGTGGTCATTATGGTAATTCAGGTGGTTCTGGTTTTCAACACCCTGGTTTTTTTTTGGCCCATCGGAGTGTACCTCAGAGTCAATATTATGTCCCCCCACATTCTGGCCCGGGAATTCTTGGTTCATCTACTATATGCCCTGCTGCATCACCATGGCAATCTCCTATTCAGTCCTTTCAATCTACTATAAGATTCATTTCACAGAAAAATCAAAAGCTCTGAGTTTTCTATCCTAGTTTTCGCTCTTTGTTTCTACTTGATGTTTCAGTGAGATTGCACTAGTTTTATGCCTTCGAACAGCATTCACCGGTGTTATTTTGGTTTTCACCTTGACTTGTGTTGCTCTTAATTGTATAAAATTAGTCATAATTCTGGTTTGAACTCTTTGAAGGATGCTGCTCCACAAGGCGATGCAGCTCCACCAGACGATGCTGTTCCACCAGACGACGCTGCTCCACCAGAGGACGCTGCTCCACTAGAGGACGCTGCTCCGTATGATGATGCTGCTCCGTATGATGATGCTGCTCCGCATGATGATGCATCAGCAGCAGTTGGGCCCTCAAGCATTGCTATTCTACCTACCTTCTCAGGGGCTGTGGACAGCAAATTGCAGACTCAGGATGCTTGTGACTCTACATCACAGTCTAATGGACTTATTCATGCATCACTGATTAAAACTACAGGTACATGATTTTCTAATTATTCCTAAATATTTATAGATGTTACAGTTTCAGCCATGGGCAGTTTTCATTCATACTCTTATCATTTCAGTTCCACTCCTTTATGAATGTGCACTTGTTTTGCAGGTGCTAAGGAGTGTCTCCCAGTAGATACTCTTGCACCGTGGGGGCGTAAACCTTGCTGTGGCTGGGCTTTGAGCAATGATGGGGAAGGTTTTGCAGGTGCTAAGGAGTGTCTCCCAGTAGATACTCTTGCACCGTGGGGGCGTAAACCTTGCTGTGGCTGGGCTTTGAGCAATGATGGGGAAGGTCCTGTGGAACATAAATTGGGTCCATTGCCAGAGTCAGGTAAATTACTTATCAGGCCAGCTGAGAAGTTATTCCTAAATATTTATAGATGTTACAGTTTCAGCCATGGGCAGTTTTCATTCATACTCTTATCATTTCACTTCCACTCCTTTATGAATGTGCACTTGTTTCGCAGGTGCTAAGCAGTGTCTCCCAGTAGATACTCATGCACCGCGGAGGCGTAAACCTTGCTATGGCTGGGCTTTTATCAATGATTGGGAAGGTCCTGTGGAACAACAATCGGGTCCACTGGCAGAGTCAGGTAAATTACTTATCAGGCCAGCTGAGAAGAGGAAGCGCAAGTCAAGGTGGGATGTGAGGCCTGAAGATATGCAAAGCTCTTTCACTTTGATGTCGTAGTTGTAATATGTATAAATAGGAGTCTAGTCTAGAAATCACATATTTTGGTGACAGTGATACTAGATTATTCAAATATGGTGTTGTGGCGATATTCGATGCTAACCAGTGCAACTCTAGAGAAGAGAATGCACATTTTGGAAAGCCATTGGAACCCAAATTACAATTACAAGAAGATAGTGAAAGATTGTGGGTGCTTTTGTCAATCAGTTTGTTGGTGCTTATGTAAATGATCTGATTGGTGCTTTTTATGTTCTATACTTTGTCGTTGCACTTATTTTCCATCTTAAAATTCAGCCTTTCGTTTCATTCTGATTTACAAGAAGATCAAGGAAAAGAAGAGAAAAACTCTTACGCTGCTTAAGAAGACAACTATTGAAACACTTCTGTGCTATGTTTCCTTCAAGTTTGATTAAAAACCCCACAATACTTTGACACTGTGTGTGAGCAAACCCCCTTTCCCAATATCGAGTAAAAAAAAAAAAAAAAAAAATCATATAATAAAGATAAAATTGATATGAAGGAAAGTATTTTCCTTTTCATTACCACATATTGAAACTTCATTTTTTGGCGAAATCAAATAATTTATTTAGGGACTTTATTATAGGCAAAAGGTCACTTTTGGTTCCTGTTGTTTGTCAGTTTTACCACTTTGGTCCATGTCGTTTCAATTTTGTCAATTTTGTCCCTGTAGTTTCAATTTGAAGCAATTCAAGGACAATCTCTTATTTCTGTCCAATTGGGCTCGTTTGGTACACAGGATTGGCTTGGACTGGCTTGGACTAAATTTAGTACCATGTTTGTTTTATCTAATCCTAGTCTTAGATTGGATTGCTAATACCGGGCCCACCAAAAACACCTCCTTAGGAGGGGACTACTAATCCCATGTGGAAAGGGAGGATTAGCTAGTCCTAATGGTGACCAATGTATAAAATGCATATATTATATTGTAAAATTAATAACATATATTATTATTATTAAACTTACTTACACATATACTATAATGTACATATATACATGTATATACACATAAATATATCATATATGTATATATGTATATATATATACATACACATATATACATATATAATATATATATAATATACATATACATATATACATGTATATTATTATTATAATATACCCATGTACACATATACATATTAATATTATAATAATAGCATACATGTATATATGTAATATATATTATAATATAATATACATATATTATACATATATTATATATATAATATAGCATACGTGTATATATATAATATATATATATATGTATATTATATATATATATACATGTATATACATGTATATTATATACATATACATGTATATATACCCATGTATGTATATTATATATATATATATATACTAGTATATACATATACATGTATATATGTATATTACAATATATAATATATTGTAAAATACATATATATATATATTATAAAATACATATATATATATATGTATGTATTATACCCATGTATATATTATAATATACATATATACACCTATATACACATATATTATATATGTATAATGTATGTATATATATATATATATATATATATGTTATATATAAATATATAAAATATACATATATACATGGGTATAATACACATATATATATATATATGTATTTTATAATATAATATATATATATATATGTATTTTATAATATATATATATATATATATATATATATATATATATACATGTATATACATGTATGTGTACATATATATATATACATACATATGTTTATATTATTTATAATATACATATATACATGTATATACACATACATGTCACATATATTATAAAATACATATGTACACATACATAATATATGTATTTATACATATATACATATACATAGATAGTTTTGAAATAAAAAATAAAAAATCTAGTCCTAGTCCAAGCGTACACCAAACACAGGATAAGTGTTATCCAACTTAGACCAAGCCAAGCCAAGCCAAGACAGTCCCTAAGCATAGTCCATGCCAAGACAGTCCCGTGTACCAAACGAGCCCAGTAACTTCTGTTACTCATTGAGGGGCAATTCGGTCAAATTATTAAAAAATATTCATTTTAAAAATAAACAATACAAAATGAAAAAAAATTAGTTTATAAGCATAAATAATAAATAAATAAATAAATAAATAAAAACTCTCTTCTTCTCCCTCTCTCCCGTCCCCTCCCCTCCCCTAACTTCACCACCAAACCACAACCACCACCCAACCTAAAGCTACCTTCACCACCACCACTCCAACCCCACCCAACAAGCCACTGGCCAACATCACCCACCCAGCAACTACCCTCTCACCACAAAACTTCTCAAGACACCCCACCTCTCTCTCTCTCTTCTCCCAAGCCCAACACCGACACCACACATTCACCACTCCACCAAGACCTCCCCCTCCCTCGCCCCCTGTTCCGAACCCACCTCTTCTTTCCCAGCACAACTCATCAACCCAAACCCTTCATCCACTCCTAAAAACACGGATTCCATAAACGATGTATCTGGATCTGGTCATTTGCTAACCTCTGAAATGTATTTGTAATATCCATTTGAAATGTATTTGCAAAATGAAGGCAACCCTCTATTTATTTTTATTTTTTCTTGAAGGAATTTAATTGGGTGAGATGATGAATTTTCGAAGCAGGTAGCTAGGTCCCAATATTGGTCAATAAATTCCATTTAAAAAGCAAAAAACCCATAGAAGACACATGAAGATGCAGTCAGCAAGAGAGAGAGATGAGAGGGAACGGGTTATGGGTGATTGGGGTGGCGTGAAGGAATTGAAAAGTAGACAAGAGAGAGTACACGATCTTGACGCCATAGCAGATGTGGTGGAGTTGTAATGGGTTTGGAAGATTGGGGCGGAGTGTGGACAGGTTGGATTGGTGGTTTGGGTGAGGGCTTCTCTCTCCCTTTCTTTTCTTGTTTTTCCAGCCTTTGTTTTAGTACCGAAATACCCCTAAAAAAGTAACAGAAGTTACTCTAATGACAGAAATGAGATATTGTCCTTAAATTGCTTCAAATTGAAAGGGTTAATTACTGTAGACGTCCGTCAACTATGGCACCAGTTGCAATTGGGTCCGTGAACTAAATTTTGTGGCAATTTCGTACTTTAATTTGACAATAGGGTGCAATTAGGTCATGCCGTAATTGAATCCGTCGAAATTGACCATGTGAGTGTCACGTGGTCTTGTTGGTCGGGGTATAAGTGACTTTTCGTCGTTTCGAATGAAACAAATCGAATATAGTGTTGGGTCGATTCAGCTGCATCCTCAACTTGTGATACTCGCAAGTGCACGAGCCGTTTTGTAATATAGCATATGTAAGTGCGAGGTCGATCCCACGAGGATTGGTGATTGAATGATCCAATTCATTTCCCCTACACAAAACAGAAATGAAAAAGAAAATAAATAAAAAAAGAAAAAAAAAGAAATAACTCAAGCAAATAAGTTCCCAAGTTCAATTAGATTAACGGATTGATTCTAGCTAAAGTATGATTAAGTCATGGTGTTTGGTCATAACCTTGTGTTCCTAATTCCCTAATTTGATCATTTGTTGTCTAACCTAAAATTAAGCATTAGGAACCCATTAAGCATAGAAGAACAATTTAAACAACCAAGCATGTATCTAATCCCTATTGTCGAATGTCCATACATACTCTTCATATTCATAGTTTAATTCGAATTAAAGCATGGTGTCTACTCTTAATTCAAACCAAGATAGCTAACATGCAAGCCTAAATGGTGATCAATCATTCAAACTAGCATATTAACTTATAAGCAAAATGAATAAGAACAAAAACCATAATTGAAACTTGGAAACTAATTAAACTTGAATACTTAAGAAAGAATGTACATTACAAATAAAAGTAAAGTGGAACTAAGAAAACTTGAAGGAAAATTTAGTAAAATCATTTTGTTACAACAATTGACAACTTGAAAGGAAACTAAGAGAATTTGAGAGAGAGAAGGGAAGGGAGCTCTAGAGAAGTGTTTGAGAGCTCCCCCATTTGGGGTGTGTTTTGAAGCTTGAAGGCTTCTCTATTTATAGGGCTAAGAGGGAGGAACAATATGATGAAATCCAACACCATCATTCCTCTTTTAATACAACCCATAACTCACACTTCATCTTGTCTATGTTAGTGTGGTTGGAATCAATCTCATCCCATACTTATTTTGCTGCACTTGAAGCTTTCTTCACATGGGTTTTCAAAGGTGTTCAATTGTGGCTGCCTTTTGCTGCCAACCCATGTGGTCTTCTTTTGGTTGTTGAACAAAAACGAGTCTTCTGAACCAGACTTGGTGTAGGAAGGCCAGAGGTTTCAAAACTTATCCAATGGGGCTCAAATTTGGATATGTTATAGTAGACACCCATTGGAACAATTTATATGAAGAAAGTATTCCCATCGGAGCAGTAGAAGTGTGCGTTTTGGGCCTTACAATTTGGCTGCCGAACAGAGACTGGAATTGACTTCATTTCATTTATGCTTTACATGCATGCACATGCTTTCTCTTTAATAGCTCCATTATGTACCAACTTGCTCTTTTAGAATTTCATAGCTGGAATGCCTCCCTACTTCACTCATTATGTTGGGTACAAAGTCAGTTATAGTTGGGGTGAGGCACATGGCTAAAAGGAGGCACATGGCAAAAAGCTGGCAGCTGCAAATCCTCCTGAGCAAGGTTGAGTGTTGGACGGGCTAAGCACTCCACATATGTTCAATTGGGCTGAAATTTGGATATGTTGTACTAGACACCCATTGGAACAAGTTTCATGAAGATCTTCACCTCATCCGAGCCCCAGAGCATGCTGATCCAAGGCCAAGAAGTTGACCTACGAAACTGGGCTGGCAAGGGTTTGTAGCCAAAATTAGTTTGTTTTTAAGCTCTTCTTCCATTCACCCAAATCAGGCCTTAACATGCATGGATTGCATCATTTCATCCAAAGCCATCATTGTTACCTAAAGCTCAATGAATTGAAAGATAAACACAAAAATGATTAAAAGCACAAGTTTAACTAAAAAACATAACCAAATCATAAACTAGAAGGGTACGAAATGATATACAATTATGAACCGATCATATAGCGCTGAAGAAAGGGGAAAGGACGTGAACTATCCCTTCTGAGGCAGCCATTGGAGTTGCATACGGTGAGTGATCCCTTCTGATGTAGCCATTGGAGTTAAAATTCCTGCAGCAGTGACTGAGTGAGTGAGAAAATTTCTGTGTAAGCTTCGAAATTTGGGGTTCATCGGGGGTACAGTTAAAGGTTAGGGTTTCATTTTGGGGGTAGTTGGGTTTTTGGTCCTTTTGGCTGATAGTGATGGAAGAGTTTGACTTCCATTGGGGTGGTGTTGCGCCTAAATACAGTAAGTGATTCTGCCTGTTTGAATACGTATGAGTTGGTTTTGTTTTCATCTGTGTGGTCCATAGCTTTTAAAGATTCCTTACACGCTTTGTTGCTTTATACTGTCGTTGACTGCAACACTTAGGGTTTTTTTTATCCCTTCTTGTCTTCTATCTATGCCTCACACCAAATGGACTGAAGTTATTCCATAGCAATTTAAAAACTGAATGAAATGTGTACTGTATATTTTGGTTTTGGTGCAGAACATTGAATTAAAACATGGTTTTGTTTGATTTTAGGTGTGTGTATTTTAGCATTGTTTTGACCCTTGTTTACTGTGCAGGTAACCATGAAAACTATAGTTTAGAACTTCACCATGGGGGTGTGTTGCAAAGTGGGGAGTATAAAAATGGAAAAGTTTGTTACTTGGATAATGTTGTACAGGATTTTCTGTCATTGGTAGACTTAAGAAAGATAGGGAAAGGGCTTGGTTACAATGTAGACATTTCCAACCCCAAACCAACTCTGGAAATATGGTATAGGAAGGGTGGAACCCATGGTGTAGGTGGGCTTGAACTTATCAGCTCTGATGCTAAACTGGTTGACATGCTGGGCCAAATGCCATGTAATAGGATTGTGGGGTTGTACTATATTGAAGTGGGCAATTCTAATATAGTTTGGAGTCAAGGTTTGGATGGTGCAGACAATTATGCAGAGCAACACAATGTTCAGGTGGAAGATGAAACTGGGGTGGAAGATAATGTTGATGTTGAAGATAAAGATGAAGCTGAGGTTGTAGACAGTGAAGAAGATGATGGAGAATTTGTTGATAGTGATTACGAGTTCAGTGAAGAAGAATTTGGGTTTAAGACAGTTGAAGTGCCTGTTCATGAAGGGGCAGAGGACAAAGGAGGCGATAGTAATAGGAGGCCTGGTTTTGAAGCTCCTGGAGAGGTGTCATCAGATGGCGAGCACACCTCAGATTTTGATACTGAAAGTGAGGGTGATGGGGATGATATGGAAGGGGATAATGAAGGGACAAGTAAGGTGAGAAGGAAAAAAAAACTGCCTCGGTTTAAGCAGTATAGAAGGGCGGTGGACTTAAAGAATCCTGAGTTTCGGCTTGGGATGCAATTTGAAAACAGACAGGTTCTTAAGGAGGCACTCAGGGAATATTCCATTATTCATGGAAGGAAACTGTTCTTTGAAAAAAATGACAAGATGAGAGTAAAGGCAATTTGCAACGGAGGATTAAAATGTCCATTTGTGGTTTATGCTTCACAGATTGGAAAGAATGTGCAAACATTTGTAATTAAGAAGTTGAGCTTAGAACACACATGTGGGAGGGTGGAGAAACTGAAGTTTGCTAATCCCAAATGGATTTGTGACAGATTTTCTGGCAAGATTAAGAGAAACACAGATTGGAATCTCAAAGCTTTTCAAGGAGAAGTTTTGGAGTCCTATCATGTGAGGGTGTCCAAAACTCAAGTGTATAGGGCAAAGAAATTGGCTAAAGCCCAAATTGAAGGAAACTACATACAGCAATATGCACGGTTGTAGGACTATGCAGAGCAGTTGAAGAAAACCAACAAAGGTAGTACAGTGAAAATTAAGTGTGATATGGTTGGGGGTGAAGCAATATTTCAAAGGATTTATGTGTGTTTGGCTGCTTGTAAAAGAGGGTTTTTAGAAGGGTGCAGGCCTGTAATTGGGGTTGATGCTTGCCATTTGAAAGGTCCTTATCCTGGCCAAATATTGACTGATGTAGGAGTTGATGGTAATAATGGTCTTTTCCCAATTGCATATGCTGTGGCTGAGATTGAAAACAAGGACTCTTGGATTTGGTTTCTGTCTTTGTTGATTGAAGATTTAGGTATTAGAAATGGTTTATCCTGGGCTTTCATAAGTGATAAGCAAAAGGGGCTCATACCTGCCATTGCACATGTACTACCAACTGCAGAGCATAAGATGTGCGTCCGGCACTTGTACAATAATTTCAGAGCAACACATCTTGGTCTCACTCTTAAACACATGTTGTGGGCAGCTGCCAGAGCCACTACTATTCCTTGGTGGGAAGCAGAAATGGACAAGATGAAGGAAGAGGACTTGGAAGCTTGGAAATAGTTGGTGCAGAGATGTTGTGTAGATACAGCTGCACCAAAATGGATTCAGTTGCATCCTCAACTTGTGATACTCGCAAGTGCACGAGCCGTTGGTAGTTTAGCATATGTAAGTGCGAGGTCGATCCCACGAGGATTGGTGATTGAATGATCCAATTCATTTCCCTACACAAAACATAAATGAAAACAAAAGGAAATAAATACAACAAGAAAGAAAGAAAATAACTAACTCAAGCAGATAAGTTCCCAAGTTCAATTTAGATTAATGGATTGATTCTAGCTAAAGTATGATTAAGCCATGGTGTGTGGTCATAACCTTGTGTTCCTAATTCCCTAATTTGATCATTTGTTGTCTAACCTAAAATTAAGCATTAGGAACCCATTAAGCATAGAAGAACAATTTAAACAACCAAGCATGTATCTAATCCCTGTTGTCGAATGTCCATACATACTCTTCCTATTCATAGTTCAATTCGAATTAAAGCATGGTGTCTACTCTTAATTCAAACCAAGATAGCTAACATGCAAGCCTAAATGGTGATCAATCATTCAAACTAGCATATTAACTTATAAGCATAATGAATAAGAACAAAAATCATAATTGAAACTTGGAAACGAATCAAACTTGAAACTAAAGAAAAGAATTTACATAACAATGAAAATTAAGTAGAACTTGGAAAAACTTAAGGAGAATTTCAGCACAAAGATCTCATTATAACAATTGAAAACTAGAAAGAGAAACTAAGAGAATTTGAGGGAGAGAAGGGAAGGGAGCTCTAGAGAAGTGTTTGAGAGCTCCCCCCCTTGGGGTGTGTTTACAAGCTTGGGAAACCTCACTATATATAGGCCTAAGGAAGCTGAAAATCTGAATTAAGTATGGCTAATGCATACAACACTTTGTTTTATAAAATCTGAAATGGTTGATGCACTTCACTAATGCATACAACACTTCCATTATAAAATCTGAAATGGTTGATGCACTTCACTAATAAATCCCACCAGCAGCCCTAGCTCATCTTCATGTCACCATGACCAAGCTTCCAACCAGAAATAATAGCTCATCCTGAGGTCAGCATGACCAGAAACTTCAAGGGCTTACGAATTGGGCTTCCCTTAAGCAAATTAAGACTTTAAGCACTCAAACTTGAAGTTCAGAATGTCTTCTTTCCAGCCATATATCATTTGGGCCAATCCAAGGTCGGAGGAGGAAGTTAAGGCCAAAACAAATTGCTAACTCATTTTGCGCGCTGATAAAATCCATCCTGAGCATGGCTCTGTGTTTGCTAGGTAACAGACTCCACAATTATCCAATGGGGCTGAATTTCGGATATGTTATAGTATACACCCATTGGAACAACTTTCATGAAGAATGTGGCCTCATCCGAGCTATGTAGGTTGCTGAAACAAAGCTTGCAATATGACCTACGAAACTGGGCTGGCAGGGGACTGTAGCCAAAATTGAGTTTGTCTTTAAGCTCTTCATCCATTCATCCAAATTAGGCCCTAACATGCATGGATTGCATCATTTACTATCCAAAGCCCTCATTATTACCTAAAGCTCAATGAACTGAAAGATAAACACAAAAAGGATTAAAAGCACAAGTTTAACTCAAAAACATAACCAAATCATAAGCTAGAAGGGTACAAAATGATATACAATTATGAACCGATCAAATACCCCCAAACCTAGATTTTGCTAGTCCTCGAGCAAAACAAAAGGAAAACAAAGATAAAAACAAACAAGAAGTTAACTAGACCACTTTCGTAGGTAACTCGATTGCATTGAGCATATGCAACAAGCCTTTAAACCTCTAGGCATCCCTAGTAGGAGGAGTTGTGTCTCCTGAGGGTTTAACAGTTACGATACCCACAAACGTTTTTCTAACTCTACAAAACAAAATGGTTAGAAAACTTATTAGATTTGTTAGTTCTTAAGCAAAACCAAAAAACAAAAACAAACATAAAAATAAAAACAAAACACAAAACACAAAACACAAAACACAAAAACAAAAAAAAAACAAAATCAAAATAAAAACTCAAAACAATCTTTCCGAACATTTTGTGAAGAGAAATGACTCATGCACATGACTTAAACGTTTTGACAATAAAAGCTCAATTTTAGACATTATTCACAAAGCGGCAAAGTTCAAAACATAATATGCTCAAAGTGTAGTAGTGTGATAGCCAAATGCAACAAATTCCCCAATCTTAGTTTTCACACAATTTCAAAAATCATACAAAGCACAAATTCAACTTCAAATCTCACCAAAGTTGTCCTCTCACAAATGAATCACTCGGAAGAGGGCTACAATGCAACACTCAGTTATAAACATGAGATTAGAGTTAAACCATAAGGGACTTAACTCGCAATAGAAAGATGAAGAACTTGCATTAATATGATCTCAAGAAGGATGCCAAACACTTAAAAGTAGAAAAATAAATGCAATTCAACCACATGACATTTAAGATCAATTTAGGTCTTTAGCATAGGTTGTAATGGGGCCAAGGCTGTAAGGTGAGTAAGAAATGAAGGGTATGGATAAAACAAAGTCCAAGAAACTCAAAATATAAGAGCATAAAACAATTGTTTACAAGACTTCGAATCATCACGATTAGATTTTTTTATTTTACACGATCAAAACTCCTTATACCTTCATTTACAATTATTCATACTCCTTTCCTTGAATTGAACAAACACCAATTTATTTAGAAGGCCCAAAAATGAAACCCAAAAATGAAATTTCATTCAACCACCACTTAATCACAATTTTTCTCTTTTCTTTTCTTTTCTTTCACCAATTGAGTGAATTTTTTTTTTCTTTATGTAATATCCCTTCCCAAACTTAGCATGAAAAACACATCCGAATTAGAGCTCATGAGTTCCTTAGAAAGGTAAATTCTTGTTTTTCGGGCTAAGGCGAGGAAATATAATTGGTAAAATGAAAGAAAAGGTTTACATGTAGGCTCAAAATGGTTAACAATGGAAAATCATGCTTAAGCATGCATAAGGTTAGCTTGAAAGGCACAAATGATCCAAAGAGGGCCTTAATATCACTTCTTAAATGTCATGAAATCAAATTGCATAAGAATGAATGACTTTTAAGTGTTCAACCAAATCAATGAATAATGAGATCAAACAACAACTTTGATGACAAGAAAATAAGAGTATGTATATAACACTCATGAATTGAAGTACAAGGCTTAAAAGCTCACTTTATATAGTTGGTTAAATAAGTCTAATTTATGATTCATACAATTCTTTAGATCATGCAAATCCTTTAATTGGAAAATTATGAAACAAATGGCAAGTGCAAAGAAGGTTTCGAACATGTCATGCTAGAACGATGCCAAATTAATTAATTAATTAATTTTTTTTTTACAATAAAAATTTACAAGGAAAACAAAATAAATAATAAATAAAATTCAATTTTCATTTAAGTCATGCAAACATTTATCACAATCTCATCAAATGTGTTCGGAAAGTGAATAAAATCAAAATCAAAATCAAAAATCAAAATAAAAGCAAGACTTAACAAAATAAAATAAAAATAAAAACAAGCAAATAAAAAAATAAAAAAAATAAATTAAGGAAAAACCAAATTTACATGCTAAACTCCAATACCCCCAAACCTAGAAATGAACATTGTCCTCAATGTTTAAAATTTAGGCACAAGCAATGTCAAACATAACAATTGAAGGTATTAAAGCAAATAAATAAATAAATAAAACAAAAAACAAAAATAAAATAAAATAAAATAATTACAAAATAAAAATTACAAAACAAACAAACAAATAAAAAGAAATGAAACAGTAAAACAGTCGAAACAAAAAGCCCTAAACAGACAGTCTTACGCAAACCAAAACCCAAACAATTAAAAGCCCAACCCAAAAGAAAGTTAACCCACCTTGAAACCTAAACAACGGTGAAAACCCGACCCACAATAAAATCCGAAGCCCAGACGTTTATTTTTTATTTTTTATTTTTATTTTTTTTAATTTTAAAAAAAAAGTGCATTGGGAGCGCAAAGAGTGTGATTTCTGAAAGGGAAGAGCGTGGTCCCTGATGCCTTGGTTCATGGGGAGTCACGGGTGAAAGGGGTGAGGGACGTGTCGGCGTGCAGAGGCAGCAGTCACATCCCCCAAGCCAGAATTATTGGCTTCTTGGGTGAAGCGGGACGACTTTTTTACTAGAAGGTGGTGAAAGGTGAAAATGCAATTAAGGGGGTTGGGAAACGGGTGCGGCGACATATAGAGATAAGCGGTAAGGGCCGCACAGAACTCAGAACCGCAGCGGCTAGGGTTTAGCAGACTAAGTCTATAAAAGGTAAAAAGAAAGGGTAAAAAAAACACAAACTCAGAAACACACAAAAGAGAAAAGAAAGAAAGAAGAAAAGAGAGTGAGAAATCAAATGGCCTCTAACTACCCATTTTCGTTGGATCTCAACCTAGCTCCACCGACTCAGACACGAGGCCAAGCAGCGGCACCAGTATGGATGCCCTACTTTGCTTCCGCACGGGGGCCTGTGACAGTAACTGACTCAATACTCCTGGACAACGATGTTGCCATTGGAGTGGGCAGAAATTTGGTGACTCCTAAAGATATACGTGTTCTGGGGACAAGGGATGACAACCGGGTCGTGAGCGATGCCCTGGCACTGAGCGTGCAGAGTACAGCAACAGTCGCAAGTTTGGGTCATCGCCTACTTGCGAAGTCCCATGAGGTAGAGGTGCTGAAAGGTCAGTTGGCGGCGGAGCGAAGTATGGTTGATGAGTGTCAGACTGCTATAAAAAGCTTGAAAAGGGAGAGGTCAAGGATAGTGGAGGTGAATCGACACCAGCTAGAAGTATTGCGGGACGAGAATAAAAACCTATCAAAAATGGTAGAGTTGTACTCTCGCGACATGCGAAAACAGCTGGAGGACCTAGACCGACCGGGTAAACGCAAACAAGCAGATCGCGAGAGTAGTTACGCTCAAGCTAAGATTGCGATCTTTGGGAGCTCAAGTGATGAGCCCCAAGAAGCTGTGCGTGAAGCCCAGGAAGAGGACAGCCAGAGGGCCAAACTCAAAGCTCCAATGGTCGAGACACCGAGCACTGTGAAGAAATGACTTCTACTGCATTATTGATGTTTTTATTTTATTTTGTTGTTTTTGTATTTTCGTTATTTTGTTTCGGAAATAAAATAGTAAAGTTACAGAAGAAAAAAAAAAAAAAAAAACGGAAAAGAAAGCACACTTCCCAAACTTAAATCAAATAAAGACGACAAACGGAAAAGAAAGCACAGTTCCCTAACTAAAATAAACTAAAGATGATAGCCGAAAGGGAAAAGCAAAAACACAAAGCTCTAGAAAATGAAAGTAACGGGCAAAAATATTAAACACCAGAAAACACGGAGGAAAAAAAGTAAAGTAAAGTAAAGGTGCTCCCCCTTGAAGCGATTAGGTCGAGCATGCCCGGGAAATCCGAAATGGTGTTGGCTCTCTCTCATCAGCATATGTCTATTTAAACCACACCTCTGCAAGCGGATGATACCCAGCATTTCTTCCTGCAAACTCAAGGAAAAACATCAAAAAATTCAGAAGCAAAACAAATGGCATCCTCATGCACTCACCTTGATGATCTCAACCTTGAGCTCTCACTTGCACCACCGAATGCCCAGACAAGGGCTCCTCCAAACACTGTCTTTCCAAACTCTTCATATCATCACGGCACGGCCTCAAACTTTGCTGAGGCAATACCGAACTTTTCTGAGGCACTGTCGAACAAAGCAGTGCTGCTAGGAGGCATGATTAGCAGCAAGCTCACTCCGACAGATCATCTGCATGTGGCACAGAGGTCTGATAAGGCAGCGGTAGAGGAGTCCCACAATTTAACTGTGCTCCACGCGGTCTCCGCTACCAATTTGGGCATGCGATTACTGGCGAGGACAAGGGAGTGTGCCGCGATGAGCGAGGAAATAGCTTCCTTGAAGGCTATGGTGGCGGACTTGCAGAAGCGGCTCTACTGTGCCAATCAGCACGTGGAAGCACTGCAGAGAAAAAATGAGGACCATGTGGAGCTGCTGCAGATTCTACAAGTGCGACAAAATAGAGGCAAGCCTTGATGATGATGGAGATGAAGAAGATGAAGAAGATGATGAAGAAGATGATGATGTTGTTTTTTATTTTTATTGTTTTTTATTTTTTTGTTTTGTTTTTTTTATGCAATGTTTGAAATTAAAAAAAAAATGTTTTAACACTCAGAAATAAACTAACTAACCATACCACGTAAATAAATAAATAAACTAACATAACAAAACAAAAACAGAAACAAAACAAAAACAAAAACAAAGACTCAACAAAAAAGAAAACAAAGAAAATAAAGAAAACTTAATTTAAAAACACACGAATATACAAGCAACTCACGGATGACCAGTTAAGGGCCTCAGAAAACACAGCCAGGGGATCCGGGAAGGTTGGAGGGGTCACAATGGTCCCGCTTAAAACCCAAACTTCTTAGACACCGAAGGTGTCGCCTAAATAACTCCTAGACACTGTATTAACGGAAGTGCTCACTGGGGTTACCATAAGTCGGCTCATATGAAAAATCTTTTTTTTTTTTTTTTTTTAAAATTTTTAAGATAAGAAATAAAAACAAATTAAGATAAAATGAAACAACAAACCATAAACGAAAATGAACTAAGTACTCTAAACAAACTCAAACAAACGATATAAATTATTGTACTAAAAGAAACAAACCAAGAAACCAAAGAAAAAAACAAACAACACTTTCTATCACCTATTTATCACCATTTGGACAGATTCGTTTCTATGTTTTTCAGCTTCGACCTCTGTTCAGTTTTTAGGCTATAACTTTCCAACCGTAAGTCCAAATTTTACGTTCTTTATATGGTTGGATTCAGCACAGAAAAACAAAGAACTCAGCGCGGACCAAAAGGTAAAAACAATGACGGAAAGAAACATAATTCAAAGAAGAGAAAGGATTGAAATGCTCCCCCTTGAAGCGATTAGGTCGAATGTGATGCACTTGGAGGTCGCGACTTCTCCCATTGCTCCACACTTCCCATTCTTATGATTGAGGTTGCCATCTCTCTCCATTTTTATTAAGCTATCATAAATTGCTAAAACAAACACACAAACTTGAAATGGAATTAAAAGGATTAGGAAATAAAAACTAAAATGAAAAGGAAAATCAACACACATCCAATTCCATGCTTCAAAGCAACAAGCACCAATGGGTTGTGTAAGCTGGGACTTAAACCCAGTTCTCTTGCTTGTTGGGCAATTGTCCTTTTCTGTTGGACTACAAACACAACTTGTCCATTAACGTCATTAACTTTAAAACTTGAAATTGTCTAGAAAAACATGAAAATGAAAAATAAAAATAAAACAAGTAGGGAAAAGAAATAGAACCAAACTATGTTGCCAATCCCCGGCAACGGCGCCAAAAACTTGTTGTGTAGATACAGCTGCACCAAAATGGATTCAGTTGCATCCTCAACTTGTGATACTCGCAAGTGCACGAGCCGTTGGTAGTTTAGCATATGTAAGTGCGAGGTCGATCCCACGAGGATTGGTGATTGAATGATCCAATTCATTTCCCTACACAAAACATAAATGAAAACAAAAGGAAATAAATACAACAAGAAAGAAAGAAAATAACTAACTCAAGCAGATAAGTTCCCAAGTTCAATTTAGATTAATGGATTGATTCTAGCTAAAGTATGATTAAGCCATGGTGTGTGGTCATAACCTTGTGTTCCTAATTCCCTAATTTGATCATTTGTTGTCTAACCTAAAATTAAGCATTAGGAACCCATTAAGCATAGAAGAACAATTTAAACAACCAAGCATGTATCTAATCCCTGTTGTCGAATGTCCATACATACTCTTCCTATTCATAGTTCAATTCGAATTAAAGCATGGTGTCTACTCTTAATTCAAACCAAGATAGCTAACATGCAAGCCTAAATGGTGATCAATCATTCAAACTAGCATATTAACTTATAAGCATAATGAATAAGAACAAAAATCATAATTGAAACTTGGAAACGAATCAAACTTGAAACTAAAGAAAAGAATTTACATAACAATGAAAATTAAGTAGAACTTGGAAAAACTTAAGGAGAATTTCAGCACAAAGATCTCATTATAACAATTGAAAACTAGAAAGAGAAACTAAGAGAATTTGAGGGAGAGAAGGGAAGGGAGCTCTAGAGAAGTGTTTGAGAGCTCCCCCCCTTGGGGTGTGTTTACAAGCTTGGGAAACCTCACTATATATAGGCCTAAGGAAGCTGAAAATCTGAATTAAGTATGGCTAATGCATACAACACTTTGTTTTATAAAATCTGAAATGGTTGATGCACTTCACTAATGCATACAACACTTCCATTATAAAATCTGAAATGGTTGATGCACTTCACTAATAAATCCCACCAGCAGCCCTAGCTCATCTTCATGTCACCATGACCAAGCTTCCAACCAGAAATAATAGCTCATCCTGAGGTCAGCATGACCAGAAACTTCAAGGGCTTACGAATTGGGCTTCCCTTAAGCAAATTAAGACTTTAAGCACTCAAACTTGAAGTTCAGAATGTCTTCTTTCCAGCCATATATCATTTGGGCCAATCCAAGGTCGGAGGAGAAAGTTAAGGCCAAAACAAATTGCTAACTCATTTTGCGCGCTGATAAAATCCATCCTGAGCATGGCTCTGTGTTTGCTAGGTAACAGACTCCACAATTATCCAATGGGGCTGAATTTCGGATATGTTATAGTATACACCCATTGGAACAACTTTCATGAAGAATGTGGCCTCATCCGAGCTATGTAGGTTGCTGAAACAAAGCTTGCAATATGACCTACGAAACTGGGCTGGCAGGGGACTGTAGCCAAAATTGAGTTTGTCTTTAAGCTCTTCATCCATTCATCCAAATTAGGCCCTAACATGCATGGATTGCATCATTTACTATCCAAAGCCCTCATTATTACCTAAAGCTCAATGAACTGAAAGATAAACACAAAAAGGATTAAAAGCACAAGTTTAACTCAAAAACATAACCAAATCATAAGCTAGAAGGGTACAAAATGATATACAATTATGAACCGATCAAGAGACCACCCAATAATTGGACCAGATCTCATTTTCATACAAGGTATAAGTGTGATCTTCTACTGAACAACCTTTGTGAGAGCTTTAATGCAGCTATAATTGATGCCAGAGATAATTCCATTTTAACATGTTTGGAGAGTATTCAAATGTATGTGATCGAAGGGCTGCTTGTGGTAAATGGAAACACCCTGTTGGCCCAAGGATATTCAAAATAATTGAGAAGAACAAGATGGGAGCTTCTCAATGCATTCCTAGATTGGCTGGAGAAAATGTATCAAGTCAGTCACATGTATGGTGGGGAGTTTGTTGTAGATCTTGCAGCAATGTCTTGTAGTTGTAGGAGATGGGATTTATGTGGCATACCCTGTGCACATGCTATTTCAGCTATATTCCACAGAGATGAAAACCCTGTTGAATATGTACATGAGTGTTATAAGCCAGAGACATACATGAGGTCATATCAACCAATAGTTCACCCCATCCCTTCTATGGATCAGTGGGTTAAGGGTGGCTTGCCTCCAATTAGACCTCCATTTCATAAGCGGCAACCAGGAAGACCCAAGAGAGTGAGGACAAAGGAGGCTGTTGAGGTTCAATTACCAGCCCCAAACCTACCAAACCCTTTGCCTCCAGGTTACACTGCTCCAGCATCAAAACTTAGAAGACTCTTCATTAAAATTAGATGTGGAGCATGTGGAAAAGAAGGCCACAATCGAGGAGGATGTGGAAGACAGGTTGTTTAATAAAAAAAGGTTTTGTTATGCATTTTAATTATTTGTACTGTGGTCCGCTGTGGTTGTGATTTTGTATAGTTGTGCTTGTATGTTGTGCAGGCTGAGGCAGCCCAAAATGGGAATGTTGGCCAAAATGAAGTTCAAGCAGCTGACAATGGAAATGCAGGCCAAAATGATATTGCCCCAGCCCAAACTAAGACTGCCCCAGTCCAAACTAATGCTGCCCCAACTCAAACTGAAACTAATGCTGCCCCAACTCAAACTGACACTGCCCTAGCCCAAATTGAAGTTATTAGGCGCAGAGGAAGAGGAAGAGGAAGAGGAAGAGGCTTATGGAATCCAGCTGCAAGGATGTCATCTTTACAACCAGTTAGTTGCCTATTATTCTTGCCCAACTCAGATTTTTTATGTTTGCCTATATAGTAATATATTTTGTTTGTGGTTTTTATCTTAGGTGGTAAGGGATATCAGTCAAGGAAGGGCCAATCTGCCAATGACATTCTCACAAGTGCCCTTGCAAGGAAGATTCAAACACACTGTCAAAAGAGGAGGACAAGTATAGATTGTTAAGACTGATTTTGTGGACTTTTAAGACCTATTTTTGGACTCTTATGTACTTACTATGTGGATGTGTATTTTGGGTGAACAATTATAAACTCAAGTATGCTATTTGGTAATGTTATTTTGAAGGCTCTTTTGCCTATTCTATGTAATGTTCAGGTGTATTTTGGATTGTATGTAATGTGCAGTTGGTGAATGTTAATTGGTAATTGAAGCCTTTTGGATTGTATGTAATGTGCCCCTGTTCATTTGGTATACACTGCCAATTCGGCACAAAATCAGCTTATATAGCAAAAATCTGATACATTGCCAAATATGCACAAAATAACCTTAGCCCAGGTTTCTGCCCATTTCTGCACTACCATCAAAAGCTGTTCAAGAGTATATACAACATTATGCCCATTTTCTGCCATTTCTACACTACCAAATCATCCATATTGATGAACAATATCACAATTATTAAACAAAACAGAACAACAACCCAGAACCACCTTTGTCTTTGTCGATAACTCAACATTTCCCCTTCTAGTACAACAACTTGTTGACCCATTCCCAGATTCTGTTTTTTCAAAATCTTGATTTCTTCTTCCTCTTCTCTCAGTTTTTGCTCTAATTTATTCTTCTCTTCTTCCATCTTTCTGAAATTCTCCGCCATTGCTCTCAATTCGTCCTCCATTCCTCTTACTCTTCTAAGTAACCCAGGCAAGATTTCCTTTCCTCGTGCGCATGTTTCTTTCTCCACCCATTCGAAAAAATGCACCCCCCTCTTACTATTCTGCAATTCAAACAAAACGAAACACCAATTTCAGACCCAAAATACCACCAATTTCTTTCTCCAACCATGTGAAAAAACGAAACACCAATTAACCCTTATGCAATTCAAACAAAAACTTACCCGATTATTGCAACATGCCTCAAATCTTCTTCCGGGATTCAGATCTATCCATGAAGTCCGCCGTTTGATTTCCAACCCACACTCGCAGTAACGACGCCTGCAATTTGAATCTGTCGAACTCTCCGACATTTTTCCTTCCCTCGTAGCCCCTTCTCAGGTCTTCAGTTCTTCAGTCTTCATTTGGGGGTCGAAGCCAAGGGTTTAAGGCGAGTGTTCAGATTCGAAGGAGAGTCTTCAGACTCGAAAGGACGTTTTTACCCCTCATTTTGACGGACAAATTGACAGAATTGGACGGCAGGACCTAATTGCACCCTATTGTCAAATTAAAGTACGAAATTGCCACAAAATTTAGTTCACGGACCCAATTGCAACTGGGGCCATAGTTGACGGACGTCTACAGTAATTAACCCAAATTGAAACTACAGGGACAAAATTGACCAAATTGAAACGACATGGACCAAAGTGGTAAAACTGACAAACTACAGGGACCAAAAGTGACCTTTTGCCTATTTAGGGCTGGTTTGGGGTTGCTTAACTTAAAAAATAAGCAGCTTTAAAAAAAAGTTTTGAAGATTTGGGTGTTTGGTAAAACAAAAATAAGCTGCTTATTTAATAAGTTGCTGTCATTCAAAGCTGAAAAACAGAAGCAGGTGGGGAGCTGCTTCTGAAAACTGTTGCGAGGAGAAGCATGCGGAAGGTTTAATGAAATTTTCATATTACCCATATTGCCCTTATTTGTTTCAAACAATTACAGACTTTTATCCTCGTTATCCCGGTTCGAGCCTCCCAGTAGTTGTTCCTCTTGGATTTTTTGTAGTTGTTTTGTTTTCTCTCTGCAACTTGCTCACCTCATCCTCTCTCTGCAACTTTTTCCCTTCCTCAATCCCTCAAAGCTACAAACTCAACCCAAAACCCCACCAACCCAGCTTCCTATTTTACAAACCTAGAAGATCTGCGAATTGGAAGGGAATGAAGATATGCAACTTTGATGGGGAAAATAAAGAGAGATCGGAAGGGAGAGAGAGACAAGGATAGAGAACTAGGGAGAGAAAGCAACTGTGTGAAATCACAGCAAAAACAAGTTTTGTCTTGAATATTTTGGATGAGGAAGATGACGAAAGAAAAAAAAAAGGGGGGGGGGGGGTGGGAAGGAAGAAGAAAGGAGAGAAGAGGGAGAGGGAAAAAAAAATTGGGGCCCGTGAAGGAAGAAGAAAAGAGAAAGCAGAGAAGGGAGAAAGAAGAAAAAAAGGGGAATGGAGCCTGGAAAGGAAGAAGAAAGGAAGAAACAGAGGAAAAAAAAATTGGGGCCGTGAAGGAAGAAGAAAAGAGAAAGCAGAGGAGGGAGAAAGAAGAAAAAAAAAAGGGGAATGGAGCCTGGAAAGGAAGAAGAAAGGAAGAAACAGAGGAAAAAAAAAAGGGGGGGGGGAGGGGGCCTGGCAGTGGCGGATGGGGAGGGAGAGAAGAAGAAGAGGAAGAGGAAGAAAGAAAGGGGAAAAAAAGAGTGAAGATAGATGGCGATGGAGTGGCGGGGGAGGCTGGGAAGAAAGAACCAGAGAGGAAGAAAAGAGGCCTGGGAAGGTAGAAGAAAAGAGGAAGAATTAAAAAAAAAACATGGGAAGGGAAGAAGTCTTGGAAGGAAGAAGAAAAGAGAAAGGAGGAGAAGAGGAAAGGAAAAAAGGGCGAGAGGTGGGGGGCCTGGGAAGGAAGAGGAAAAGAGGAAGAAAAGAAAACAGGAAGGGAAGAAGAATAAAGAAAGGAAGTGAAGAGGAAGAAACAAATAAAAATGAGAAAAAGGCAAAAAGAAAGGTGTCGGCTGGTTTTGAGTTTTTAATTTTTATTTATTTATTATTTTTAATAATTTGTTTTTGTTTTTGTGTGGGAAAAGTGTAAATTATAATTAAGATTCTTTAAAAAAAAATTGTAAGTGTATTGAACTTCCTTGTGTTTAAAAAAATAAATAAATAAATAAATAACACTTTTGTATTATGCCCTTTTTGGTCATTATACACTCTCACAGCACTTCTAAAAAAAAGTTTACCAAACGCTATGACACTGCTTTTTTTACTCACAACACTTTTATAAATACGAATTACCAAACACCTAGCTGCTTCACTTCACAGCTGTTTATTCTCGCAGCACAGCAGAAGCAGTTTTTTTAAAAAGCACAGCAATACCAAACTAAGCCTTAGTATGCTCGAATGATCCCGATTCGTAATCCGAGGTTCAAATTTTAATAAATAAACAAAAAGAAATAAAAGATATCATTACGCGCGTATTTAACCCAACGAAACGGAAAACAGATATTTCCTCTGCGTTTGTATGCTTCTGTGAGGATAAGACTCCTTCGCCTCATCGACATTCCGAAGCTTCAAAGTTTCAAACGAAAGCTTCTCAAACTATAAACCCTCGTCATCTCAGTTTCAATGGCGCTAGGGTTTCAACTGAATTAGAGCTTCTCGCTGACTATCTTTCAATTGAAATGAACTTATCGGCAACTTTTCGCGGGAATTTCGTTCCCTTATCGCAGTGCAGCTCTTGCTGCGATCTTCGTATTCAGCCTTATTTGGCTGCTTCGACGGGTTCTTGGCGAAAACGGCACCGTCGTAGAAGTAGTTTGAAGCTCTACCGGGTTTCGAGGTAAGGTTCTCTGTATGAGCTCATCAAATAATTATTTTGTTTTCTTCTGCTTATTTGGAATCTGATTATAGTGCGAAATTTAGAAATTTGAGGAAGCAAGAGGTTGTTTGTAGATTGAGTGAGACGCAGACCGAACCAGATAGCAATAATGATGAGGTGCAATTTCAATTTTATTATTGTTAGTGTTGATTTCTCAGCATTAGTGTGTTTCTCATTCATCTTGATGTTGTAGGAAAAAGAAGTAATTGAAAATGAAGGTGGAGATTCTGAGGAACCCCATCTTGATTCTCAGCCAATAGTTGTAGACCAAATAAACAATGATGCTGAAACTAAGGCTGAATTTGGTGTGCAGGTACTGTCTGTCATTGAAAAACTCACCTTCCCTTTACATCTGGAGTTTCTAGATTCACTTCTTAATCATAATTACTTATTGACTCCCATTCACTGGTTATACATGAAAATATTGACCTTTGGTGGTCCTGCATGAAATCCTGTCATAAAATTGTCCTTCAGATATCAGTCTCCCAACAGAAGAGGCCACCTGCCTGAAAGTTGTTCTCTCATAAATTATTCAATCTTTCTCTACTACAGACATCGACGATAAATATCTTATTTTGATGAGCAGGGTATTCAAATTAGCTCTGTTGATACTTAATGCGCTAAGGTTGTGTTTGAAACAGGATGTTGATAATAATGTAGAAGTTTCTAGTGGATCACCTCTGCCAGGTGTGAAGGTGATTATGAAGTTCTTTAATTTTCCTATATGAGAAGATACATCTTCCTGTCACCTCTTCTTTTAACATCTTCTTCTTAATAATTTCCTAAACAGCCACAGCAGGGTGAATCAATCCGGATTCCAAAGGAAACACTTGATATTCTTAAGAACCAAGTTTTTGGCTTTGATACTTTTTTTGTGACAGCCCAGGATCCATATGAGGTAAGTTGACTGGTTAAATTTCATTTAACCTTTTTATGTCTATATCATTTCTCTACTGGAAAGAAGTGAAAAAGAAAACTTGGGTAATGACAATACGGATGGGTGGTAGGAACTTTTACATGCTTATCTGTGGACTTAAACTATCCTACAGAAAGGAATTGAAAAAATGCTGATCATATAGCAAGCGTTTGAAATCTTAAGATATGCTTTCTAGCCCATGTGGTTGTACATCTCCGATTGTTGTGTTACTTCTGCCAGGCTGGAGTACTATTTAAAGGAAACCTGCGAGGAGTGGCTGCCAAAAGTTACGAAAAGATATCAAAGAGAATGCAGGTATATTTCTATCTTCTTTAGTTTCTGTTCAAATTTATGATCGATTCCTTGTTAACATCTGCACAATCTGTTTGCAGGACAAATTTGGGGATGAATATAAGCTTTTTCTTCTAGTCAATCCTGAGGATGATCAACCAGTGGCAGTTGTAGTTCCACGAAGGACATTACAGCCAGAGTCAACTGGTGATTATTTAGCTACTGCCCTGTTACAGGATTTCCATTGAAATTGTAGGCAGAAATCATTTTCTAAAGCTCACAATTTGTTACGATGATGGATTTGGTGTCAATCTTGCAGCGGTCCCAGAATGGTTTGCAGCTGGTGCTTTTGGATTGGTCACATTGTTTACTCTACTTCTTCGAAATGTTCCTGAATTGCAATCCAATTTACTGTATGCAATTTTCTTTTCTTGTATCCTCATTATGCTAAGTAAATATAAATTATTATTTTTCTATGATCTTGTATCCTCACTATGTTATCTTCTTATTTATCTATACCCTTAGATATATATAGTTTTGAATATAGAGCACACTCATGATCTGAAATACTTTAGGAGATTTTTCTCTCTGCTAATTTGTTTGAAACAGACGTCTGCATGATGTTATTTGCCATTTTATATGTGATTACTTTACTTTGAACCAACTTTTCTTGTGCAAGGACAAGTAATTCAGCAGTTATGCCCCCCTTTTCCCTTGTCCTCTTCCACAAGCCTCCTCCATTTCACTTTTGTCCTTGTTGATAAAGTTTACTTAAGAAAATTGCTAATTTAGTTTTCTTTCCCTAAATTTAAGTTATGGTTTCTAATATGTTGGTTTTTTAAGCGTTTATTTTAAATTTTGAGAAGACTACCTGGGACAACATTAATTGTTTCTTTTTGCTATTTGACGTCGTTTTTTTTAATGTCCCAGGTCAGCTTATGATAATCTTGAACTGTTAAAGAATGGTCTACCTGGAGCCCTTGTAACTGCATCTGTTTTGGGGATACATGAGCTCAGCCATGTTTTAGTTGCAAAAAACACTGGAGTCGTGCTTGGAGTGCCATACTTTGTCCCTAGTTGGCAGGTGAATTTCATAAGAAGATGTCCCCCCCCCCCCCCTTTTATAAGACAAGTTTCGTAGATGTAAATATCTGTTTGTATGTGTGCATGTAAGGCTGATTACCATCTGGAATCATCTACTTGTTCTTGGAGAATGATGTTACTTTTGGAATGCTAGTCTTGTCATAAGTTGAAAGAACTGCTAGGAGAAGTATAGAAATGATAATTTAATGTACAAAATGTATGGTGTATCACGAGGCAGACATTCTTGCTTCTAGGTGTGCGTACTGATCCATTTCAATTTTCTTTTCTAATGAGCTTTTTGCTGGCAGATAGGCTCTTTTGGTACAATTACAAGAATTATAAATATTGTACCCAAGCGTGAAGATCTTCTGAAAGTTGCAGCAGCAGGACCATTGGCTGGATTTTCCTTGGGTTTTGTTCTTTTGCTTTTAGGGTTCTTCTTACCACCTAGCGATGGTATTGGTGTTGTTGTCGATGCTTCTGTTTTTCACGATTGCTTTCTTGTGGGGGGTATTGGTAAGCACTTTATTTTAGAGATAAGTGGCGTGTAGATGCTTTATGTGATAAATAATGTGCTTGCTTGTTCAAGTGTGGCTGAATCTTCCACGGCTCTTAGAATAGTGGATTATTTTAACTTTTCATTTCAATCACCAAATCTGATTATGTAGGGAATTGACTTTATTTCAGCAATCAAAATCAGGGCTTTGTTTCCTTAAGAGAAGATATTGACTCTGACATTTTTTTTTTCTTTTATAGCAAAGCTTCTTCTTGGTGATGCGCTCAAGGAAGGCACTCCCATATCTCTTAACCCTCTGCTGCTATGGGCATGGGCCGGACTCGTTATCAATGCCATTAACAGCATTCCTGCTGGAGAGCTTGATGGGGGGAGAATTTCTTTTGCCATATGGGGAAGAAAGGTATGCGGGCCATTTCAAGTTCATTACAACTTAAACTGGAAGCTTGAAGTTGGAAATCTGATGTAAAATAATACTGATGATGGGTATTTTCATATGACAGGCTGCAACTCGCATCACAGGTGCCTCAATCGCGCTGCTCGGATTATCATCACTAGTTAGTGATGTGGCATTTTATTGGGTAGCTCTGATATTCTTCTTACAGAGGGGGCCGATTGCTCCCCTCTATGAGGAGATCACAGATCCTGAAGACAAGTATGTTGGCCTTGGCGTTTTAGTTTTGTTCTTGGGGTTGCTGGTATGCTTGCCTTACCCCTTTCCCTTCACAGAGGAAGTCATTACAAGTTTCTAAGGGAAAACTGACTCGTGCGTACATATTGGCTCAGATTCTAGTTGACACATACAACATCCTTATATAGCATGTAGTTGTTCTTCAAATGATTCACTTGAATTATTATTATTTATTAATAAAAGGTATTTTTAAAAATAAAATAAAAAACCTTGTGTAGCACATTTAGGTGGAGACAATGGTTTCTTAGATACAAGTAGTGTATACAATGAATCTCTCATAAGAGAGTTGTATAGAGACCTACCTGTACCTACCTACGCCTAACAAAATTGCAGGTAAAATAATAGTCAATATGGACACCATTTTTTTTCTGCTTTTGTTTTTAGTTTTTGCCAAAAATAGAAAAAGAACATGCCTTCAAAAATAAAAAACGCTTTTCAGATGTTGGCAGTGGAACTAGCAAAGTGAAAAAACTCTAAAGGGAATCCCAAAGGGCAATTTCTCATTGGTTGTGCTCGATTTCCTCATTACGGGACCACAGACAGACATATAAGATATATATAGCAAAACCATGGCAACTCTGAAATTTGAGAGCGACATTGTTATTAATGATTGCAACCCAACCCAGTTCGTCTGACTGGGGTTAAAACTGAAAACTGTTTTTCAAAATCAATACTAATTTATTTTTACGAGCGATAATTACGAAAAATCATGTATTTTAGATAATGTTTAATTTATACCACCCTTAAAAATGTAGGATGCATTCTATAAGGGTAGGGTAGGGGTAGGTGTAGGTAGGTGACTAATTGCTTTGATAAGATTTTTCCTTTTTATTTGGATAAGTTTTCCTGTTTTGTTGGATAAGATTAGTCCCTCCTATACCGTGCGCTAGCCTTCTCCATGTAGGTTCAATTGCGGTAACAATATTTGGCATGTGACTTGTATATCCAAAAATATGATTCTTAATTGGCATTGAAATGTACCATTTATTTGTTCGCTCATGAAGGAAATATGTAACCATCTATTTGCCAAAAAAATGTTGCCTATTCAGATTTCAGAAACTTGGCACCATGCACTAGTAAGAGAGGAGATGTATGGCCCCAAAGGCCTTGGCTCCACAAAGATTCCAAAGGGTGTACTTCAAAATTTCAACAATTTGATTTAATTCACGTACATGAATTTACAACTTTAAAATTCTAAATTCATTTTTCAATATTATTGAAAAATATTTTGGATTCGAATTCTGCTTCTGAATAATGAAAGAAAACGACCAACTCATAGTGCAGGACCACGATGTAAATTGAACATGCCAAATCTGGGCAACAAAATCTGGTGACATTGATTGACTGAATCCCAACGCTCTTAAGCCTGATCTCACTTATTTGCAAATTTTGCATGAAGTGGGTTGGTGACAAACCAAATGGAGTAACTCTGTTTCAAAAGGAAAATAAAATCCCAAAGAGAAAGTTTTGACCATTCCCAAATGTAAATGAAAATTAAGAATAAATAAATAAATCATTTATAACAAAGATAAATAAGAACAAGCAGACTGTTACATGCACACACTTTTCTTGGTACTTTTCCAGTTTCAACAGTTGGACCCCATTTTTCGCAGAGAGCACACCCCAGAGCACCACCACAAACACCGAACACAGAGAGAGAGAGAGACCCCATTTTTCCCTTGTAAGAATGCAATCCCCGTGCATCTCCCGGCGCTTGGTTCCGGCGAGCCAACGGCTGTCTCCGGTTCCGGTCATCGGCATTTCGAGCAGAAGCTCAACTTCGCTTGCATGTGTCCCTAGAACGAAATGCTGCTCTCTCTCGAACCAGTCCTTAGGTTATTTGACCTTTCTCTGCTTTATTTCCACTGTTTGGCTGCTTAGAAAATGCGGGAAATAGAGAACAAAAGCAAAAAAAGACTTCCTCTTTTTTGTTTGTTTTAATTTACTTACGTTTTTTTTGGTGCAGAAGAGGTGGGAAAGAAACGAAATTTATACTACTTAAGTTAATGTTACCAATTTCAAATGTCTTTCTTTTATGTGTATATTTGATTTGAAACAAAAGAAGAAAAGAACTAACATCAAGAACAAATTATTTTCTAATTGCTCCACTGTTTTGAGGGAGGCTTAATGGAATTGCAAAGGAAGAGTTTAGAAAATGGAAAGAAAGCTACCTCTTGTTATATATGTTTTGAGTCTAATTAGGTAGAGCTTTGGTTCTAAGGGACTTTAAGTTTTGTTTTATTCTGGTTGTTTACTGTTGATTTTCATTTGTCAGCTAATGATGTAAAGAAGTTTGAGGAAGCTTCAAAGAATGGAAATTTGGTTCCCCTTTCCAAATGCATTTTTTCTGACCAGCTCACTCCAGTTCTGGCGTACCGATGCTTGGTTAAGGAAGACGATCGAGAGGCTCCAAGCTTTCTCTTTGAGTCAGTGGAGCAAAACAATCAGGTTTCAATTCTGCTAAACGTGCTCTGATACTTTTTTTTTTTTTTTTTGAATTCATAGGTCTATTTGATTGTAAATCATAATTCAGCGTGGCATTGGATATATCAGGGGCGTTACAGTGTTGTTGGAGCTCAACCAACAATGGAAATCGTGGCGAAAGAAAATAAGGTGACGATAATGGATCATGAAGAAAGATGTTTGACTGAGGAGGTTGTAGAGGATCCAATGGCTATTCCAAGAAGAATCTCAGAGACTTGGAGTCCCCAACTTATTGATGACCTTCCAGATGCATTTTGTGGTAAGAGAAGTGAGCTTATGATTTATATGTTTTTATGATAATACCTTGATTTAGTATCATAGTTATGATTTAGAGATTTTCTGCTAGATTGTATGCTACTGGAATTTCCACATTCGTTTGTCAGATTCACTATGCTCAACCTAATATGGTTGTCTACAAGTGTATGGAAAGTATAAAGCATTAAATTGTTGTATTGTCCCGTGAACAACGTACTTATATTTCACATTGGATGCATAGGAGAAAGTACATTGGTTGTCAATTTGGACTAACTAAATAGTTTTTGATAACCTGAGCCTTTGAAGTTACTTCACAATTTCAACTCTTATGTTATGAATGCAAGGATAACCACTCTATTGAGTGTGCCTAGAGAAGCGTTGGCAGTTGACACTTACGCTACAGAGTGAAGTTACTTTGTGACATTGAAAAGTAGAGATAAATCTTTACCAAGATATGTACATATTTTTGTCAAAACTCTCTTACCGCCTTCAATGGCTCTGCACTATTTCTGAGTAATTTTAAATTTTGAATCCAATTGTTTCTTGCTCTTTGAAAGAATCTTACTAATTGCAGGCTTTCAGTTGATGAAAGCCAGCATTAACTAGATGCTGGACTGATACACTTCTTCTTTATTTCTTATCTTTATCTAGAATCTACTACTAAGATCCATTTGGTTGGTTATATTTCGCATGCTGTAATTGGTGTTTCCTTTGTTATACTAACAATAGTAGTTTCTCTTTACAGTTCCTAGAACCACACTTAATGAGAAACTGTTTATGAATAGGTGGCTGGGTCGGTTACTTTTCGTATGATACAGTTCGGTACGTGGAAAGAAGAAGACTGCCATTCTCAAAGGCCCCCAAGGATGACAGAAAACTTCCAGACATGCATTTAGGGCTGTATGATGATGTAATAGTATTTGATCACGTGGAGAAGGTACTCTTCCGATGACAGAAATCTTCTTACACGAAGTTTGATATGCATACCTTTTCCTTATCTTTTTGCCATGCATGCATTCTCTTCAAATATGACTTTCATACATTCTGTTCTTAACAAGAAGGAAAGCAATTGATTCCTATCTATTCTTCGGATGCTCTTACATTCTTCCCAAGATTTTGGCTCATTAAGAGCCACATTAAAAAGGAGGCCTATGCCAAAATTTTCATTGCCAATTACCTATGAATGGTTTTCTCACAATTTGAGTGGTAATTTAATTACTATGACTCGGTTGTGGGTTGTTGAGGTTCTTATGAGCTTTAGTAACTTTCTTCACTTCAGAGAGTTTATGCAATTCATTGGGTGAGGCTAGACCGGTACTCCTCAGTTGAGAAAGCTTATACAGATGGAGTAAGACGTTTGGAGAAATTAGTGGCTAGAGTACACGACATTGACGTGTGAGTAACTGTTGTACTTATTTTATCTATGAGTACATTTTCCTTTTGTAGTTTCATTTAGACCATATTGATCCGATTTCCAATTGTTAGCCCAAGGCTGTCTCCAGGTTCCATGAATCTACGTACTCGCCAATTTGGTCCTCCTTTAAAGAACTCGAACATGACAAGCGAGGCTTACAAGAACATAGTAAATCATGCAAAAGAACATATAGTCGCAGGGGATATTTTCCAGATTGTATTAAGTCAACGATTTGAACGCCGAACATTTGCTGACCCATTTGAAGTTTATAGAGCCTTGAGGACTGTAAATCCCAGTCCATATTTGACTTACTTGCAGGTTTGTGTCTTTTTCCTTGCGAATTTCTTTTTGGTTTGGCCAATATTTGTAAGTTTAGGATAACAATTTTTGGTGACTTTTATCTATATCCACATAGGCTAGAGGGTGTATCCTGGTTGCTTCAAGTCCAGAAATTCTAATGAGTGCAAAAAAGGTAAATATAACAAACAATTTTTATACATTTGTTTAGTTTTCTAGTGCTTTTCCTTGGTGAAATGGGAATGTTCATATTTCTAATGTGATAAACAGAAAAAGATAATCAATCGGCCATTAGCTGGAACTTGTAGAAGAGGGAAGACAACTGCAGAAGATCAAATGTTAGAAGAGCAGCTACTTGATGATGAAAAGCAATGTGCAGAGCACATCATGCTGGTTGATCTGGGTCGGAATGACGTTGGAAAGGTTTCTCTTTAACAATTACCTAATCTTGTGAACATTATTGTGCAATTACTCAACTTTCAGCTCTTCCTTAACTTATATATAATGTCCTGGTTGGATAAAAGTAATTGCAAGTCATCTTTCATATTATGCATACTCCATTGTTGCTTGTTCAAGTTGATTATTGGAAACTAAAATGTCAAACTTTTTAAACTTGTATTGGTAATGTGGCTTGATATAGGTCTGCAAATTCGGCTCCGTGAAGGTGGATAGATTGATGGAAATTGAACGGTATTCCCATGTAATGCACATAAGCTCCACGGTAAGACTATATGCCTTTAGGTGATGTTAAAGGAATGACATGTCACTGCAGTTCTCTGTACTTGTTCAAATTATGTGCGACATTAGGTTGCCAATGGAAGGAAATTGATGTATTCATTGTGAAACCCTTTTTTTTTAATAAATTAATTTCCGGCAACTTCCTCTTTCTCCGATTTGGTTGAGTTTGGGGTCGGTTAGGGTTTTTGTACTCCGACCTCTTCTCCTTCCTTTGATCACAATGTGCACTCAGATCCAAATGTTGTGGTTTCTAAATGTTCCATAGTTGAGGAAAAAATTACTTTTACAATTTGTTTTTGGTATAGAATTACTTAGAATCTGCTTTCAGTGAAATTGTCACAATCTCTGGTGCAGGTTACGGGAGAGCTGCACGATGATCTCACTTGCTGGGATGCCCTGCGAGCTGCATTGCCTGTCGGAACTGTTAGTGGTGCACCAAAGGTTGCCGGTTGACTTTTACTTTCGTCCCTTTTCAATTTACCTTCCTAAAGTTTTAGAAATCTTCTTCTCAATCTTATCATCTTTTGTGATCTAATGTAGGTGAAGGCCATGGAGTTGATTGATGAGCTGGAGGTAGCAAGGCGTGGCCCGTACAGCGGTGGATTTGGAGCGGTTTCCTTTTCTGGTGATATGGACATTGCGCTAGCTCTGAGGACCATGGTGTTTACAACAGGATCCCGTTTCGACACATTGTACTCTTACAAAGATGCCAGCCGGCGCCGGGAATGGGTCGCTCATCTTCAAGCTGGTGCTGGTATTGTGGCTGACAGTGATCCCGATGATGAAAACCAAGAGTGCCAGAACAAAGCTGCTGGTCTTGCTCGTGCCATCGACTTGGCTGAGGCAGCATTTGTTGATCAATGATGTCTGTTTTGAATCTTTGATGGCTCAAGTGGATGGATCTGTGACCTTCGAAGTGAAGTTCTCAGGCACCCACAGTTAATGTCAACTTGTCAAGAGAAAGTATCGTATACATAGTTCGTAATATGCGTTCAGTAACCAAAGGCAGAACTCTTAAGAGCATACACAATCATGCTCTCTATTTTTTAGTTTAAATTTAGCTAAAAACATATCAAAGCTATTTTATGAGCTCTTTATAAAATTTAAACTCCAATCATGCTCTCTAGTTTAGGGAGTCATAAATGCTATAACTCTTTTTTATGGATGCTCTAAAGAGTAGGAATAATACGCATGATATTGTATAATATTTACCTTTCAATATAATAAAAGGGTTCGGATTTAGAACTCAATTTAATGGATTGCCCCAAAAATTCTGAAATATCTGAATCTCCTTTCTAAATTCACCTCAAATCACAATTGGCTAAAAATATTTTATAGTAAAAATATAAACCTGCATCTGATTTTAGCTCAAGTGGCGTGGTTTGGGTTTGCTTATGTTCAGGTCTTCAGAGAGGGGGAAAACAGATGAAAAGAAAAGCACCCATGGTTTTTTTTAAACATCCCTTGACATGCATAATTTTTCTGGTGAAGTGATCACCAATGGCTGTAGAAGACTCGATAACCTCAAAATCATGACTTGCAATCTAATAAAATACTGTTATGACTAAGAACAAAGAAAAAAAGGGTCATTCGAATTCGACCAAGAGTTGGCCAGCATTTATTTAACACCAAAGCAATTCTTTGATCAGATTACTTGACTAAGATTTTCAGTATGGAATTACGAGCAAAGACTGCTTGGTAATTAGGGTGAACTCTGCATGAACTCTGAAGTCTAATCTACTAAGGCCAGGGGATATTTAACACTAATGTCTGCTGTCCTCATTGTGGGCTTCTGCATGAACTCTGAAGTCTGATCTACTAAGGCAGCTGCCGCAGGCTTGTGCTTACTGAGATTGCCAAACCTGCTTTGATTGCCTTCAAGGATGCCATAGATGATGATGATGTTCTTGGAGCACACTAAGCTCATGGAATAACTCACTTAGCTTTGATTCGTGTCAACCGGCCTCGTATAGTTGCCAGCCAACATTGTCAGAGAGTAACCGTCCTCAACCTAGAATTCCAGAGATGGGGGAACTGTTGACACTTTGTGTAGGGATATGCTCACCTATGTTGCAAGAAATACACCCTTTCAGGATAGCAATCTCTGCTTGCCAGCTGGGTTTACCGTTTACCTTAAAAAAATTCAAGGGGAGTTGTGTCGTGTTGGGGCTATTCTCCATCAATCATATCCTACAGACAGACATCTAATCTAAATCAGAGAGGAAACATGTCTTCTCTCTTGCTCTACCACTTCACAAAGTGACCTCCCCATTCCACCACCTAATGCTTACACAGACACTAAGCTGGCTAACTTTTGTAAAGCAATTCCACAGGAGCAATGCCACACAGCTCCAGAGAGGCTGTAAAGCTCTTTGTGATTGTGCTGACAAACAAGGGGAAGCCAAACCAGGCATGAAATTAGATGCTTTCCAATATCTAAATACAGCACAAATATGACATCAATGAAAAAAACCGATAACTTTCTTAAAGATTTCAACTTCCAACTCCATCCCAAAGTTAAGAGTAATTAGAAACAATCAAATTCTAACCACTGGAGCAGCAGGTTTCCTCCTAACCCATATAAGTAGAAACAATCAAATTTTGGGGAAGATTTCATCTGATGACTTCTCAGCTAAAATTCAGAAAGTCCACTATCTCTTAGAAACCTAAACTTGTTCAATAATCATACTGAACAATTACAGCTTCCATGGGGTGCTGAACTACAATCCTTAAGCACTGCCATAATCACAACCCACCTTGGATCACCAAAAGTTTAATTGTAACATATTCAATGAGATTATGGGTCATTTATACTTCAAGCATACGAACTATCATGAAGTTTTCGAAGCATGCAATCGACTGTGTAAAGCAATTGAATCTTACTTGAAATTAATCAATCCAAACTAGATCAAATTTATCCCCAATTTAAACAACTTGTAACACTCAGTTTAAGTGAATCAGAAATTGCAATAAACCCTAACAGTAAAGCAGCTCAATTTAACACCTAAAAGAAAAATCAAAAGCCAGAAATGGAAGGTAATTGAATTGACATCTGATCGTTACCAAACAAAGAGTTTAAATGCTGCAAAGACGAAGCACCATACGATCTGAAAATTCATTTACAGAAGATGAAACACAAACACATAACGAGTCCACCCAATTTTATGCACGTACAAAATTACAAGGGGTATGAATACGAGCGTCGGAGCTCTCACTCACCTATAGGCTATAGCTCTTTGGTTCACATCACAGAGTAGTAATCTGACCAAATTGCCCCTTCCCCCATCACTTGTTGCTATCGTAATCGACGACCTCGGAGTCGGTGACGGACCTCGAGTGCTGCACTATGGACCGTCCGATCGAGTTGATCCAGTCCTCCTTCTCCTTCTCCGAGTCGGCGATGAAGTACATGGTGTCGGAGCGCGTGGATAGCTCGAACGCGTACTGCTTGTTGAGGACGTCCTCGGCTCCCTTGACTGTGAGGCAGGAAGCCACTGGGATCACGCCACGTGGGCTGGAGCCGCGGGTGACGGTTGAGTCCTTGAACCAGAAGAGCTTGCCTTGCTTGAGCACGAACCACCGGCGACGCCACGTCTTTATGTACTCGCCTTGCTTGGTCAACCAACCGGTGCGTTCAGGGTTTAACCAGAACTCCACTCCGTCGTAGTCGTTGGGCTTCTCCGTCTGGCCCGTCGCGGCCCGCCATAGGCTCGCCATCGGACTTTGGGTCTGGGTCGGGTTCGGGGTGGCTTTCAGAAGCACTGAATTGAATCGCTTGCGGACGGAACGGAACCGTAAAGGTAGGAGAATTACAAATAAAAATCTGTCCGTACCCGACCAAGAGATCTAAGATTTTTATCTTATTTTTATTTGATTTTACATATTTTGGGGAACAAATGTGAATGTGGTAAATTGGTAATGAATGATTTAGCCCATGAAGATTGTATAATTGAAAATGGATCCAGTTGACTTTTATTTATCCCCTTAAAAAGTTCAATTTTTAGTTTAGGTCCTTTTGTGATTTATAATATAACCCATGTGGATCAAGGCCACAAAACAAAAATACAACCTTAACATTAGTTATTTGATGGCATTTTCATTGGACTGTTAGGTATTAGATGCAAGATTAAATTATTTATTTATGATAATTAAGATTGGGCCGCTGTACATTTCTAATGATGTTTAACAGGTTGGCCATGCATATGATGTTGAACAGCTGTTACATTTCTAGGAGAGCATCACGTGTACCATATGACTTGTTGGTTAAAAGGGTTTCCAGAAGCAATGCCCACTGCATGTGTTTCGGGGCAAAGGGGTGTAAATGTGATATACACCCCTTTATACATTTTATTTTACATCCCCATGGTGGTGATGTATATTTACATACATTTACATCTCATCATTGGAGACGATTCCGATGACTCGGGATGTATATTTAACATACACCCCCATATACACCCCCCAATTGTGGATGCTCTTAGAAGCAATCCTAAATAGCACTAAATGTGGTGATTAGACAAGAATGAACAAAATTGTTTATTAAGTTCCTCTCCTCTTAACTTTAACTCACATCTTTTTATATGATGTTAAATTGATGGTTACAATTAGTACATCCCTTACTAGACATAATCCTGCTTCAACAAACCCTATCATCTATACATCTAGCCATAATAGATGATACGATTTGTTACTGTCACCTAGGATTTCAAAGCTACTCTTCAACTGGTAGTCTAAGAAAAGAGAAGGACAAACTGATTATGTATGCTCGAAAGAAAGAATCTGAATGGAACAAAAATTCAAATGCCCCTGCACAATGGGTGCCCCAGCTACTCTGTCAGCTGAAATGTGCAGCCACTCTTCTAGACTACCATTCATCATGAATTCATAAACCAAAGCTTTGAAATCGTTTCCTTGAAAATCGATACTTGCACACGCGGTCAATAGTTTGACAATATTTCGGTGCCTAATGTTTTTCAGGGCTTCACATTCAACTATAAATCTTTCTCTTGAACTCTGAACATTAAGTACTTTGACTGCAACAATTCTTTCTTCCTCATTGAGAATTCCCCTGTACACAGAACCAAAACTACCAGCACCAATCAAATTCCGTGAAGAAAAACCATTAGTTGCTTTGAGGAGATCTGCATATGACACTTTCAAGAGTGAAACCCCCCATGATGATCCTGAAGTTGGCTTCACTCTTGCTTTTCTTGATCGATAAAGAAGCACAAAGCGCAATGCTTTTTTTGATAAATAATGAAGCACAAAGCACAAGAGTAAGCCAAGTCCAATAACTCCACCAATAGCAAATGATTTAAGTACTCTCCGCCATGGACAGCCCATCCACCCCATTTAGGCCGCAAAGTAAAGCTCAAGTTATGAAGCTGAGTCAAGACTTATGCATGAAAATTACAACTTGCAAATGCAACAACTCTAGCTCTTGATATTTAGGTAACTAGAAACAAAGGTTTTCATAAACAATTTGGTAAGTGATGAAAGCCATTGTTCTTGTAGTGAGAAAGAGAGAAAGAAATAAAGAAACAGATTGAATAGGGAAGAGTTTGATGGTCTCTGCTTATTAAAGTTGCCTTGGTGTGTAAGTTGACGCAAAGACTTAAAAAATTGACCTCGACGAAGAGAGAAACTCTCATGGGGATAGCATTTTTCGCTATTCCCTAGCCAATAATGCAATGACATATAGGATAACTTTTCTATGTGATATTGTATTCTTGGTTAGAGATAGCAAAACAGTCCTATCCCCATTACATGTAAGATTTTTTTGCTTGACGAGAGGAAAGACTTAAAAAGTTGACGTTGACAGGAGGAAAGACTTAAAAAGTTGATGTTGACAAGAGGAATTTGTAAAGTCCAAATTGACTGTTTCTATTTGTATTTTGTAGAGACAAAATCAAGGACAAATAGGAACCACGCAGATTTGCAAGGAATAAACACACTGTTGTATAGCTAATAAGTGGATCATATTGGCTAATGGTACTAAACACAAGGATTAAATTTGCCAAATTAAAAACACAGGGACTAAATTGGCTAACACAATAAAACACATGTACCATTTTGACATTGAAGCCCAAATTTAAAGACTTAAACAGTTGATGTTGACAAGAGTAATTTGTAGTGAACTTCATAAGCAGAGACAAATTGTGGCAAATGGTTTACTACAAATTGGTTGCACTAGTTTGTATGAACGTAGTTGAAGGGTTTATGCAAATGGTGGGACTCAAACAGGTTTTAAATGAGGGTCAAATAGGAATAACGAGAATTTGCAACTCAGAAAATGATGTCTGGAACCACTTTTGTAGAGAGGACTTATGCTTATAAGTGTCTTTTTAAAAACACTTTTATTAGAGTTTTTAAATGATTTTCTCACTCCCCTTTTATCCACCTACACTCCTTTTTGTTTAGAAAAATGGAGTGTAAGTGGATAAAAAGGGAGTGGGAAACTTAGTCCCCTTTTTTAAAAGCACTTTTATTAGAAGCATGTTGAAATTTGAAAGTTTTATATTATTAATTATTTTTGTCAAACATAATTAGAAGCAATCCTAAATAGCCCTAAATGAGGGTATAAGACAAGAATTAACTTTAACTCACATCATTTTATATTATGTTAAATTGATCATGAACAGAAAAGTGTGATTGAAGAGTGGTTGTAGATGAGGGATAGTTCCAGTCAAGTTGTTGGTACCTAACCCAAGACTTTTCAAATTCCCAAGGCTACTTGGAAAGATACCCTCCATGCAGATTATTTTGGTCCAAAGATAGCCTCAGAATAGAAGAAGGATTTCCAAAAGAAGGTGGGATTTCCCCAACTAGATTGTTCTTGCGTAAAGTACCTGCAGCATGGACAATGAGCCTATTTCAGCTGGAAGTTTGCCGCTGGGATTGTTGCCAACCAAGCCAAGGTATTCGAGGCTAGAGCAAAGTGACATGTTGACAGGAATATCACCACTGAAGAAGCTGTTTCCAAGGTCTAGTTTTCGTAACCGGAACAAATGACCAATTTCTTGAGGGATGTTGCTGCTGAAGCTGTTGTTTTGGAGGTGTAGTGTCCTGAGAAAGCTCAAGTTTCCAATGTGGGGAGATAAGCGACCCTTCAGCTGTCTTGATTGGAGGTCAAGCACTGTGACTCTCTTGTGTTGATGGCCACAAACAATGCCTGGCCAATCACAGACACAAGTGTAGGGACTAATTCATTCCAAGAGCTAAGAATGCCCAGGCTATCATTCATTTCAGCTTTAAAGGCAAGCAAGGAGATTCTATCCACCTCATTTCCTCTTGGACTTGTGGAGGCAGAGCTAAGTAGAAAGAGTTGCATGAAAATTGACCAAATGCTAATCAAGCTACCTAGGAACTCCATTTATTTAGTTCAGTTTCTTTAATATTTGTTCCCATTTCACCTTTTTGAAGTGTTGGGTTTTTCTTCTTTGGACTTCTGAGATGAAAAGCAAACAGTTTCTGATTTTTTTTAAAAAGTAAATATTACTAGTGTTTGCATCACTGCAATTTGAACAGTTATGCAAATTGCAGAGCCTACACTAGGAAGGTTGCCAAGTTGCAGCCAGCCACCACTAGGAGGATAGTGAACCAAAATTGATGATGGGGTTGCTGACTTGAGCAATACGCAGTGTACAAGTTGTGGAAACTCAAATCACAGAGATATCAAGATCAAAATAGCACAAGTAAGAGAATTAACCCATTACTTCATTCACTTTGTACATCCAATTCGTTGTTTATCCTAGACCATCACCCTAGTTGAACTTAACTTTGATTTTGTTTTTCGGCAAATTTAGAATTTATGAAGAATATACATGGTTTGAAACCTAAACCGAACCAAACAATATCGGGCTCTCCCCTACTGAGAAAAGTCCAAAATTAGGGGTGTAAGTTGGCAAGTCCAAATCAATTACGACATTCGAAAGTTCTGAAATCTAAAAATTCCGATAAAAATTGAATTGGAATTAGAATGTATCTAGAGATTCCGAAAATTCCAAATTCCGAAATATATTGGGGTTTCAAGCTTAAATTACTCACAATTACTAATTTCATGTTGAATTAAATATAATTTGATCACCAAATAGACATAGACAAGTTATTTCATAAGTAATAACAACATATAAGTACTATCATTATAATAGTTTCCCAAGCTTACTGGATGAGTTTTCAATTTGGAGTCAATTTTAATCCTTCAAATGGTTGGGCATGTTTAGATTTTTGAAGTAGTTTCCGTAATTTTCCAAAAATATTCCGAAATACGTAAGTTCTGAAATTTTCCAAAAATTCCGAGTTTCCAAATTGGAATGGATATTAAAATTCTGAAATTTTTTGTAACAAAATTGGAATCGAATTTTCATCCCGAATTTTTTTGGATTAGAATTGGAATCGTGATTCCCATCCTCCGAAAATCAGCCCTACCCAAAATAAAAAAGCATGTGAAATGGATGTGGGCCCAACATGTGTATTGAGCCCATATCTCAAATTAAAGCCCAATATTTCCGCCCAGCACAACGCAACCTACTGATATTTCTCCAGTAATTAGCTGCCTTTGCGAGCATTTCGCTTGGTCGTTAAGAGCAGAGAGAGAGAGGCCTTTCTTACGTGTCAGTAAATTGATCATGGCTTCGTTCACTCAACCCGAAGACGACTCAGTTCCGACCACGGGGTCAACTCGCCCATTCGACGACGATGGTTACCTAGGCTACGACCCCCGTCTCCCCTCCGTGCGATTCGAATCCTTCGTCGCCACTAACTTTGCCGACTCGGAGTCGGTCAAGGATTCGGCCACTGACTCACCGCTCTTCCACGGCTCCGCCGTAGATGACGCGTACGTCGCTCAGCAGGCGACGGAGGGCCTTTCTCCTCCGTCGATCTACCCTGAATCAAACGGCCAGGGCTTTGATGGAGGGTTCGGCGAATCCAACGATCCGATTTTGCCGCCTCCGTCGGATATGCTGCCTGAGGAAGGCTTTGCTCTCAGAGAGTGGAGGAGGTAGGGTTTCGAATTTCGCTTGTTTGCGATTGAACCAATAGTTCTGTTGAGCAATCTATTAAATTAGGGTACTGTTAAACGAACCCTAGAAAATTAACTGAGTACAACCTACTGACAAACTATGTGCTGAATTACTAATTTATCCTAATCTAAAATGGGCCATCAAGAATCCAGGTGCGGAAAAAGATTTTTCTTCTTCTTTTAATGGTTTATTGGATCTACTGGTTCCATTGGAACCCAGGTGCGGAAAATATTTTTTTTCTTCCTTTAATCGTTCATTGGACATTAGAAAACCTGTATTTAGTTCTTCTTAAGGGGGCAAACTATATTGATGGAAGGTTTGAAGCTCAAAATATAGAAATAACATAATTTGCTACCATACTGGTGTGGGAGTTGCATCTTGCTGTATAAGCAGCACATAAATCAGAAAGTTTGTTAGGCACAAATTTTTATGTAAATCTGGAGATAATGGTCTTTACAAAACTCAGAAATCTACTTTTGATGGTTTTATTATCTCTTTCCTAGAGCTCACTCTCGCTCTCTCTGGTTTTTAAACTCTATTCAGTGGGGGGAAAAGCCCTTTTTTCTTCTTAATGAAAAAAATTCTGGGCATCAGAGCAGTGCTTAAAATCAGAATCTGCTGTTTCTACAGACATTGGACATTTTGGCAGCGCAGATAAATTTAGAATTGTAGAGCTAGCAGCTGATTCACAAGGGTCCTGTGGACCACCATGAATGGGACAAAGTTTGTGTGATAGGGTGTATTAGGGTGTACTTAGAATATGGTGGTAAATTAAATGTTTGAATCATGTGAGGTTGTAAAGGAGTTCTCATAAACCAAACTTTTGTGGCATTCAGACAGAATGCAATTGAGCTGGAGGAGAAGGAGAAGAGGGAAAAGGAGTTGTTAATCCAAATAATTGAGGAAGCAGATGAATTCAAGATTGACTTCTACCAGAAGAGGAAGATCACTTGTGAGAATAACAAAGCTGCTAACAGGGAAAGGGAGAAGGTTAGATCAAATGAACTTTCAGAAAGATTTGATTAGCACTATTCTCTGTTTTAAATGAGCTCTTTTGAGTACTAATGTTAACTTCATACTTCACTGTCTCAAGTTTAAGTTTTTGTTGGCATGCATAATAAGATCATTTGAGCTGATGCCGGTAGTGTATTTATTTCATGTAGCATTAGTTCTTGAATTGCTGATTCTTTCAATAATTGAATATGGGTCCAGATAGGCGTTGAAGAAGAGTCAGATCTTGTTGATACATAGAAGATTATAACTTTTATTCTCTTTACTAGGACTGAAAACTTAGTTATACTAAGTGATAATCACAATTATCTAGGATTCACTACATGAACCTCAGGTAGACCGTTTCCTTGTTATCCCTCACTGTAAACTAAGTACTAATAGTACTGTAGAAATCATCTGAAATGTGTCCTCTTTCTCATTGTAAGAATTTGATTTTGATTTTGATTTTTTTTGTTAAGATATTGGTAACAAATTTCTGATAGTGTATTCAGCGTTATGATTTAAGTGCATGTATATTGTGAGTTTTCCACTACCAGAATGAACTCTTGATGTTTCAAGTGTCATTACCTTGTCAATTGGGAATCTAGTTTGGACTTTGTTGGGATTTAAAAATGACATTACTTTACAGTTTCTTTCTCCTCTAAATATCCTTATCGATTTCTCTTCTAACTTCTAAGATTAGAAGAAGTAAAGAGTTATATATACCTTCCCAACATATATTGTTTTGAACTTGTATTTTTGTGTTTCTCAGCTGTTCCTGGCCAGTCAAGAGAAGTTCCATGCTGAGGTAGACAAGAACTACTGGAAGGCAGTTGCAGATCTAATTCCCAATGAGGTGCCAACTATAGAGAAGAAGAGAGGGAAGAAGGATCAGGAAAAGAAACCTTCCATTATCGTGGTACAAGGTCCAAAGCCTGGAAAGCCAACTGAACTTTCAAGGATGAGGCAGATACTTTTAAAATTGAAGCATAATACGCCTCCCCACCTTAAGCCTACACCCCCAGCGCCAGCCCCTGCTAATGATGCTAAACCTAGTAGTTCTTCTGCTCCACCCAAGGCTGCTGCTGTGGCAGCTGCCCCTGAGGCTGTAGTTGCTGCTGCATAATTTTACTGGCCATCTTTGTCAGGATTATTTCGTAGTAACCAAGTACTTTCATTGCAGTATTGTGGAGTTTTTCTTGCTGAACATATTTCTGATGGATATATTCAGTTCTAAAATTTTGTGTTTTATATGTACAAAAGTGAATTAGAATCCAAATTTTATGATAATATTTCATTTTCAGTAGGTTTAGTAAATCCACCTCTCGTTGCAGCTCTTGAAGAATCCTCATATACATAATAAATAATAATACTTTTAGTTAAATTTTCATCTACTGGTTGAAAGAATGACTTCATTCATATAAGTAAATGTTATGCTCGTGTTGAATGTGTAATTTAAGGCCCTGGTTCGTGAGGTATTGATTAATTAGACTGCTAGTTGCGTCAGCAACGGCATCTAACTTGTGGAAAGAGGTACTTTAAGAAGCAACTGTTGCAATGTTGAGAGTTTGGTGCGACAGCACTGGAATGAAATTATTAAAAAACTCTAATGCAACGGGGATAACACTTTTTGCTATCCTCGGCCAATAACATATGTGATAATTTTTCCACTTGTGTCATTGTGGCGATGGAAAATTTTGTTTTTCTCATTGATGGGCTGGGTGTCGTGATCCTGAAGATACATGCATGATGGAAGTCAATATTAAAGTGGTCCAGCTCTGAAATTTGGGTGAGAAATTCTTCTGTCGCACATCTGGCTTTTACTGAAATGCCAAACATCAGTGGTCCTTAAAGTTTGAGGACGCAGACGCAGTAGACGAAACTAGGACTTCAAACAAACAAAAACAGCCGACGGTTTTGATTCCTAAATTTCAGAAAGAAAGAAGAAAAAAAAATGATTGTTTTACATTGGCTCGTACAAAGCAATTTTAATTTTCAAATGAGCATAGTAAAAGCTTTTACAACTACTTCCGCTAACGTATCAAATAAAAAAACTACTTCCGCTACACTATCAATTTCTCCATGAAGCCGTTTAGAGAAAGAAGGAAACATTTTTCCTTGTAAAAGTAATGCCATCAGCAAATACCAAGTTTCCTTTTAATGGTAGCGTTCAACTCGACAAAGATTGGGGTAAGGACTTTGGAAGCAACATAATCTCGGGTTCACCGATAACAGGGATCTAACTTTTCAATACAAGTATCCGTAGAAAATGAGCTAAGAAAGGCTGTTCAGCACATAACTAGATTTCCTAATATTACAAATATCATGAATTACATCACCGCCAGCATTTGCAATAAACTTTACATTAAGCATAGAGGCACAATTCTAGTAAGGTGTCTCGGGAAATTGGTTTTCTTTTGACTATCAAGATGATTGGAACCCAAACTAAAAATACAAGGTAGATTAGAGATGCAGTTTATGTGGGATGATAGGACCCCGAACCATTACCTACCCCGCACACTAGCAGGAGATCGACCCCCTCTTTCACTGCCATTATCTTCTACTTCACTCCCATCTAAACAAATGCCATTGTTGTTTACACTGACTTCAGAGCTAGCATTACTGCTAGTGGCAAGAGGAGAATCTGAAACGCTAACCGTTCTGCTTCGTGCAGGCCCTGATCTCACACTGTACATAGAGGATGCAGGAATATTTGTCATTAAAGGTCGTAAATTACCTGGAATGCTTCGCCTTATGTCCTGCAGCAAACAGTTGAATCAGGAAAATGTAAACAATACCAAACTTGTATCAAACAATTTCTCTAAAATCAAGTAAATTCTGACTGCTCAGCAGCTTTGAGGGAATGAGGGAAAACTATCTTCGGCCACAGAGAATATGAAATACTTCCACAGAATAACAAGCACAATTTTGTACTAAGACACCAGGGATTCTAGTCTCAACTCATAAAATGTAAAGACATGCTTACCATGTGACGTATAGCCATATCAAGGGATTTCTTTGAGAGTGTTCTACCAAAGCCTGAGCTGTCTGGGGATGAAGATGACTTCCCAGAGTGGTTACCATGAGGAGAATGTTTGTCCTCTTGCTTTGGTGGTGCCAGTTTCCTCATATTTATTACCCTCTCGACCATTTTTGTTCCAATTAAAACAGGGCTCACATTGTCATTAACTTTAGAATGCCCCCGACTGAATGCAGGAACAGAGCTCCCACTTGTATGACTAATGCCATTGGGAGCCCGTCCTCTTGAAGGAGAGCATGATTGCCGTCTTGGTCTTCCATTAGAACCAGGCTCAACAGAAGAAGATCGAGAACTGGGTGCTCCAGGCCTACCTCTAGAGGCTGAAAGTGGTCTATTAGGAAGTGTTGTCCTTAAATTTGGTGGAGCATCAAGTGAGAAACCCGGCATTTCTGAGGGCTTCCATGGTCTAGATTTCACTGTAGGGGACGCACCACGTGATGGCACTGGATTTCTTGCTGTTGCAGGAACTGGCTTGGAAACTGAAGGAGAGGGCCTTGATGGAGGAGCTGATATACTAGGTGTAGTGGATGGCATGGACGGTCGACGAGTTGGTGTTGATGCTCTTGAACTTGATGCAGACTTGGGTGGGGGTACAGTGGGTCTGGAAGTTGGTGTTGAAGATCTTGCCATAGACCTTGACGGTGTAGAGGATCTTGAGGGAATAGTAGATTTAGTTGCAGAAATGGTAGATTTAGGTGAAGGAATTGTGGATTTTGTTGTGGGAACTGTAGGCTTAGCTGCAGAATTTGTGGACTTGTTTAATGGCAAGCTTGCTCGAGAAGTAGGTGTTGACCATCTTGAAGGTCTAGGCGCAGAAGTCAATGTGGGGCGTCCAGTTGGTGTTGCAGGTCTCGATCCTGGACCTCCTGATGATGAGGGCCTCCGGGTCCCTGAACTTGAAGAACTCAACCCAGGGGAAGAAGTTGGTTGTTTAGACACTAAGTTGCTCCTAGCAGCAGGTTCTGGCTGGGGGTTTGCTAACTATGACCAAAATGAAGAAATAACTTAGAAACACTACGTGAAATGCAAGCACAATTAGAACTCAAAATTCATGAACTTAAAATTACCATGAAATCCACCCTTATTTCAGAAGACTGATAAATGAGAGAAACATCATCGTTATTTCTATTAATTAGAACATTCTAAGCTCAATAGTAGTTGAATCTCCTCTAACTTGCATATTACAGATAAGTAATTTTCTTTTAAATGCAGTTTCTAAGTTAAGCAACGTAGAGTTTGACAGATGTAGAATTAGTTCAAAAGTTCAGATACTCATGTAACTGCCAATTAAGCTTCATATCCTAATGATATCTTTTGCAACTTCTCTGATTCCTAATGAAACCCTTGTTTTTCGAAAGATTAACAACAGTCCAGCATAACTATTAATTGTCAGAGTAAAGAAGAAAGTCCTGAAAAATCAAATTCCATACGAACTGGTGGCTTCTGCTTTTAAAAGATTAAAGATGGATGCTAACATTCAAGTCTGTCGACTACCATGCACATAATGATAAATCCCACCCACTTACACTTAGAATTGCAACCCAGTTGATACACTTAAGGAAATGCTTACTCTAGATTTGAGTGCAGTAGGACGAGCCTTTGGGGTTCCAAGCTGACTCATCATGGTCCTATGTGATTCCATCTCCAATGAAGGAAAAAGAGGAGTCCCGGGTGGAGTTAAAAGCCTGAAAGGAGAATAAAATAGTTTTTTGTTAAAGCAGAATAAATTAACTAATGCCAACTTAGACAACACTAGTCATTTAAGATGCTTTTTAAGAACAAAAGCAAATGTCTGTACAGACTTCTTATTTATTAAAACACGTCCATGGTCATGCATTTCCTTCCTCAGAAGTTCCTACATTGCATAGGTATGCAAAATTTCTAATGAAGATCTATTAGAAGTAAAACAAAGGGAAGCCAACAGGGTTTGGCCACCTTGATAATAACCAACTCACCCCACATTAGGCAGTAATCAGCAGGCCACAGACTATATCGCGTACTGTTGGACTTTGTTCAAAAACTTTATAATCCAAAACATTTCATATGATATAATTGGAACAAAAATCAAATTCTTCAACCATCCTAAGTTTAAAGCATATGATTAACCTAATTTAGAAGTTCCTTAATATACAGAAAAATTTCAGAATCATAGCCTACAAACATTATAAATGAAAAAATATATGGCCTATACATAACATTTACTTTAAGAAAATGTAAAACACATTATGGCATTACCAATCATAATCATTCTTATCATTGTCTGAATTGAGAAAATCATCAGCACCAGTTTTGCGTGGAGGTGCTGGCGTTGATGAGGAAATATTGAAAATGGGAGAAGTTCCGGGTTTCGACCCTGCAATGTCGGGGTTACCAAATTGGAAACACATCAATAATCAACACCAAAGCCTAAATAGACAACATTCCCAACAATTCAAGCGAAGTACAGATTATCATAGCATCAGTTCAAGTAAAAAACACATTAACGATCAATAACGCGAAACTTGAAATCCTACATTGCCGTCCAAAACCTAAATATTTCGGCATAAAGAGTACCTAATGGTGCATCGAACTCTTCAGAGCTGTTAAGAAGAAGATCATTTCGTTCTTTTTCGCGCTTCTTCATCTCTAGGAACAAAGCGAGCTCTTCTTCCTTCTCCTTCCTCACTGAGGCTCTCAGCTGCTGCCTCTGTTTCATCATCGCTTGCATTTGCGATTCCTGAGCCCTAAAACTACGATTCATCTCGACAACGCAAAGTCCAGGCAACCCAAGACTAGGCCCAATAATCACAGATCAAAATAATAATAAACAAACTAAAACCTAATTCCAACCACCGCTCAAACAACAATTGTCGCATAAAACGTGTTGCCGTCGTCACCAAACGAAGTTCAGCAACTGTTAGATCTGAAACCGAGGGTTAATTGGTGCACAAATTCGAAGGCTACGAATTGGCATTTTGTTTCACTTTCTTCCAATCGTAAAAGCTGAATAGGAGTGTAAGAAGGGTGAGAAATATGAAATCTTGAACTGTCCTCATCTATAAGGAACCGCCATTGTTGAGGAACAGAGCTCAAGTGTGTGGAAGCTTAGAGGAGAAGAGAGATTGAGCTTCAAGGAACCGCCATTTTGAGAAGCTCAGCTCGAAACGCAGGTGAGTCGAGTAGAAGTTGTAGAGAGAATCCTTGGAAGATCGGAGATTTCACAGTGGAGAGAGAGTGAGGGGGAAGAGGAGTGGCATCGAATGGTAATTTAGGAAAGAGTTAGAGTCTGAAATGGGGAAAATGAACGGAGATGCACCGTGCAGCTCTCGTTGTTTCTCTCACTTAAAGCCTACGTTTTCAGGTCGTGGCTTTTGGTGGGTAGATAATCACGATAATGCCCTCTTTTCTAATTTATTTCATTTTTGTTTTGAAATTTGAAATGGTTGTATTTGCAGTTAAGCCCATGTACTTTTATGTAATTCTGATAGATGCCTTCGAGGATTGTCTTGGTTCTGTCAAGATGAGTATTGTTTTTGTTTGGATGTCCCGTACATCATACTCCAGGGTTACATTATCTAGGGGTGGGCACAGTTCATATTGGATCAGTTTTACTTCAAAATCACTACTGAACCAATTACAATATAAAGGTTTAATTTAATTTAATTTTGACAAAAATTATGAAAGAAATCAATACTCGCCTTGGATAATAAAGAGGTTTTCCTTATTTTTCTTTTTCCTAATGTTTTCTAAAATAGGTCCTTTTTTGTTGATTTTTATGAGATGTATTATAATATTTGATGGATTTTAAATTTGAGATCTCTTAATTAAACGAAATATATAAATGACTATTAACTATATTATCTCTCGATTATTTTCGAAAAATGTCTGCCTTTTTTCTTTTGATAAATCACTCCTCTAATAATAGCTACTTATGGTTTGATTTATTTATATTTAATTTTTAATTTTTAAAATCACGTTTGGACCGAACCAATATGGTTTGATTCAGTTTCGAAAACTTGTCCAGTGCAAATTTACTTACAAGTAATGGAAATCATAAGAAAGAGAAATGATTTTCATTATCGACTACTCCTGCATTTAATATGTAGACCCCAAACTTAAAATCTTTAATCAAAGATCGAATCAATTAAGAGGAGTAGTTGATGCGATTCTTATTTCTTGTTTATTATATTTCATTTCTTTGTATTCCCATTACATGTAAGTGAGTATCAAGTCACGCATTACGGTTTGGATGGTTTGATACGCCCTTTAGGTTTTTTTTTCGGCCGCTCATTGATTGATTTCCTTTTGTTTTTGGTCGCCCGTGGATTTCTTTTTGGGAGGGGAAAGAAAATGAAAAAAAGTAAAGAGAATAACGTGCTGAAAGAAGATGAGTAATTGTACTTAAATTCACCAGCAAGTTCCCGAGTCTCTGTTCCTTCATTTGTCCGCAGAAAATAAAATATTTTAAATACTATATAAAAATCAAGTCAGATATACAAATGAATAAACAATTTAAGTTGAATTGAAAATCGGCCGCCGAGATCAGAAGGAGAGGGTCGCACGGTTGGTACCGCGCACCACGACGTCGTTCGGAAGGCAAGACGCGGTCCAGAGTCTCCGATGCAAAAGCAGAACTGAGCTGAGCTGAGAGAATCAAATCGGGAATGGCGGGGAAGACGAAGAAGAGCGAGGCAAGCAGTAGCAGCAGCAGAAACAGCAGCCGTAGCAGTAACCACAGAGGGGAAAGCGTGGTGGTCGATTATGGTAAAAACAAAAGCTCTTGCGGCTATTGCAAATCGTCTGCTCGCTCCAGTATCTCTCATGGTCCGTCTTTCTGATTCTAATCAACCCTTTCTCTTTATCTGTGCTTGATCAAGTTTTCGCCTCTAACTTCATAATTTGGTTGATCTTGCTAAAATTTGAACAGGTTTAGGAATTTAATTATATGGTTTAATTTGAAATGTGAAATCGTCGTGCTTGTTCCTATCTGCTAACAAGTTATGAGATTTCTAAAAGCAATGCGAATTTGGCAGACTTTTTAGCACAAACATTCATATGTCTTTTATGTGATTAGTCATCGCCTGTGTTTAAGTTCTTTTGCTCCTTTTTACGTGCATTTGATATTTCTGATACATTTTTAATGTGTCGTTGGTTAAACAGGATTGGGGACACAGAGCATTACGATCAATGACTACCAAGGTTGGTTTTCTCTTGGATTCTCGTTATATTTTGTGAACAATACTATTGTTATTGTATTGGTAACCATGATGAAGAACCTCTCTTGATCAAAATGTCATCATTTTAGTGATTACAGTCGTACCTTGAATTTTTTTTGTTTATATTTTATGTGTCTCTTGCTAGACCTTCTTGACCGGGGTTGGAGAAGATCTGGTTGTTTCCTTTACAAACCTGAGATGGAAAAAACATGCTGCCCTGCTTATACTATTCGTCTGAAGGCCGGTGATTTTGTTCCTTCTAAAGAGCAACTTCGGGTGTCTAGGCGAATGCAAAGGTATTGTTATGTCGCCTTTTATTACACTCCACCTTCTCCATGTCTTTAAACTTCTAGAAAAACGTATGTTTATTCTGGTTTATATATTTTATCCTAGATTTTTAGAAGGTACCTTGGATTGTAAAAGACCAGTGGAGACTGTAGAGGATCCAAATGCTTCTAAGGACACGTGCAGCCGTACCCATCTTGGAGTTTCAAGCTTAGCTGTGAAAGAATCCTCTTCCAATAACAATGAAGAGAAGGATGGGGAAGAAAACATTGTGCGATTCTTATCAGATCAAGTTGGTAGCGTAGTTCATGCTTGCTCTGAAAGTGGAGAATTTCCTGACATTCAATTTCCAAAGGCTTCCGTTAAAAAGGTTTCACAAGCCAAAAGAAAGATTTTGGTCGAAGGATCAGAAGATCTCTTATACTCGACCAATATTGCATTCCAAATAGCGGCTACTATAAAGCGGTCTCTACCAGATCAGAAGGACGGCAACCAGGGAAGATTTTCAAGGAATATTACAGATGAAAATGGGCCTTCTCCAAAACTTATTGCTGAAAAGCTAGAAAGTTTCTTGAATCAGTTGGCAAAAACTTCTGGTCTGTCAGTCAGGGCTTGCAATGGACACTTAAATTTTTATTCAGCCGCAAAACATGCTTCCGCATATGAAAGTTCTCAAACTGTTAGTGTCTCTAAAGGATCTGCTGCCAGTTCTGTAAGTAAAGGATGCAGTTTGAAAAATAGCTCTGAAAATACTCAGGTAAAGAGGCGGAGGCTCGAGATTCATTTGAAAAGGTCCAGTTTTGATTCAGAAGAGTATGCCTTGTATAGACGGTATCAAATGATGGTTCATAATGATACCCCCGATCATGTTACGGAAAGCTCATATAGGAGGTTCTTGGTTGATACTCCCTTAATATTTGTTCCTCCAACTGGTGATGGTACAGTTCCACCTTGTGGCTTTGGCTCTTTCCATCAGCAATATGTGATTGATGGAAAGCTTGTTGCAGTCGGTGTTATAGATATCCTCCCTAGATGTTTGTCAAGTAAATATTTATTCTGGGACCCAGATTTTGCCTTCCTATCACCTGGGAAGTATTCAGCACTGCAAGAAATAAATTGGGTGAAAGAGAATCAAGCACATTGCTCCACTCTTCAGTATTATTATCTCGGTTATTACATTCACTCTTGCAGTAAGATGAGATACAAAGCAGCATATTCCCCATCTGAGCTACTCTGCCCTCTACGTTACCAGTAAGTTCCCCTTTGCATATACCAGCTGACCATGGAAAGCTGTTAACAGTTTCACTTTACTAATTAGGTTGAAAACAAGTAAGGTTGAAAATTTTCATTTGTACATTTGTGGTTGATATGCCTGCTTTGAACTGTACATTTTGCCTACCATAGTTAAATCATTTTTGTGGAGGGCATCCAGGTTGAGATTACAAATTATCTAGTTGAGGTGGTTACACAAGCACACTGGGAAATGGGAGAATTAGGTTAAAGTAAAAGGCCAGTAATCTAATCTGTTTCTGAGTGGTGATTAGGTTGACTACACCCTAGTCACTTGGGAACATGTAATCAAGCAATCTGGGAAACTTAAGAAAACAGAACCGTGAGTTACTCCTAACATGCTCTGGACTCTCAAGCTCCTGGATCTTCAGCATGTGAGGGATGCTCTCTTGATAAAGAAACATGCAAGCTGAAGTTTTCATATGAGATCATTATCTACTTCATATACATGTCCAATTGAAGCTTTTCTTTTCATATTAATCAAGAAAATTTGCTAGTGTCCCGAAATTCCAAGTTTTTGGTGGCTAACAAACTGAAAGTTTGACTTCAGGTGGGTTCCTTTTGCCATTGCTAAGCCTTTGCTTGATAGAAAGCCGTATGTTGTTCTATCGGATTTTTCCACGTTACAAGATAGAGAGTCCTTGCCGCCTCATGTTTCTGAAGATGTCATGGAAATGCAACATGATGACATTGGGAAAGAAGACACTAATGATTTTCTTATGTATGACGATGAAGGGATGATGGAGCCTGAATATGGAAGCTCAGACAACGAACAACATCTGGCATCTGTTGATGTAGAAGATGGAGATGTCGGTAACATTTTAATCGGGTTGAAGGGATCTCGTGTGAAATTCAAGGTATGTGTACTCAATTTTTTTATGGTGTTCATTGAGCATGTCTGAAATTTTCAGATACCTGATTTAAAACTACTTAAGCTTCCCACCCAAATCCAATCCCTTTCTTGTCTTCATAGTTACACCACTGTGTTTCTGTTGAAGGATCTAAAGTTTGCTTTTCGCCCATCGGAAAGGAGTTACTTGGAGTTCCAGCTGCGTAGATATATGAGAGTTGTAGGTGAAGCCCTGGCTGAGCGAATGGTTTATTCACTTGAGTGATTTGGTTGTTCTTACGAGCCTTCATTAGATTTCATCACATATGAAACATTATATATTGTAGTTGGAGCCAACTCTTATGCTCGACTCAATGTCTGGTCATTTTAGCCGGGGCTAGAAGCGAGGGCCAATCACGAGTTCCCCCATATTTTGAGTTGGACACTTGTTTGCTGTTCCGTGGCTTATGTTCGATAGTCAATACAGACTCCTGCCCCAGATTCATCTGTTTGTATGTTTTTCTTGATGTCAAGTTATCAATTTGCATCATTTCTCTATTGAAACGAATGGGATTTTCAGATTCAAAATCTAGACGCAGCATCACACGTGTTTCCTGGTACATGATAGCTTTCCTCTATTTAAGACATCCATTATGCTTTGTAAATTTGTCCGAGTTGCGTAAAATACAAAGCTTGCTTGCTTTGCCCTTCAGAGCAGTCATCGCATAATGTGATTCGTTTCTGAGATTAGTTTACCCATTTTTTACTTTCACCAGTGTATAAAACAAAAGGGACAGTAAAAGGAGAAAAAGCTTTTTACAGGCTTGCCCACTTGAATGAGATGCACAGGAAACCATAAGAGAGTCGAGAAAAAAAAATTGAGAAAAATGTTGAAGTCATAAAATGATAAAGAATGACGCCCATTAAGATGGTTTTGTAGCTTTAGGCTTCGTAGACCTAATTTGGTCACCATCTGTTATGCAGAAAGAAAAAAAATTTGTAATAGGGATATCATTGTTTTGTTATCTCCGGTCAATAACACAATGACACATGGAAAAGTTGTCCGACATGTCTTTGTGTTATTGACTAAGGATAGCAAAAAATATAATTCCCATTACATGAATTTCTCTTGTTACGTAGGCTACCGAATTATTGGTTTGGTAGCTGCCCTTCCACAAATTTTCAATATGCAAGTGGAAAAATACTAAAAAGAAAAAAAAGAAGAAAAAGGTGGATGCTTTGTAATTATTTGAGCAGCAGGAGAGGAGACATGGAGATGGATTTTCAAAGTGACATCAGCCAACTTTTTTTCTTCTTCTTTTTTTCCCGCCATATTGTTGGGAATAGTTTCGAATGATGGCAATATTACAATTTGCAACAACAGTGCTTCCATCACACAACTGTTAACCAAATATTTTAAAAAAAGAGTTCCTTTTACAACACAGACCTTTTAAGAGCAAACATAATTTGGAACCAGATGTATTATTTTGAAAAGAGGCTACATTAAGAGCAAACCGAATCAAATTTGAACACAATCAAATGTTTACATTTAGATGTTATTGAAGGCAAGTTTAGATAGTTGCCGAAATGAGGAATTAAGAGCTTAATAATTCACGAGTAGAAGAAGAAGAAGGTTGAGATTCAAAGAATGTACAATTGAATGTGAAAAAGGGTAACCATCAAACATCATCTGCATCACTGCTTCCGACTTGTGCTTCATGACTGACCCAATAATTGCTTCCATCAGGCCCGGCCATCTTAACCCTGCTCAAGAATGAAACTCACAACCTTATTTTTACCGAACTGAATTAGATTGGAATTCAAATTTTGTTTCTCCGTATGACTCTACTACTGACCGCTCAAGTACGGATTTTCCTTCCTTGTACTTCTGGCTCTTTTCGTGGGCAGTCTCCTGAAAGAAAACATCGAAACCAATAACAGCAGAAAACAAGTATACGTAAATAATGACAATTATATTCATGCCTCATAATCTTACATATTTCCACCCCACTATTGATCCACATCCAACACAAAAAATGTCAGCAACAGTGTGCAACCCCGTCATCATCTGTCTCTCTTCTTTCTCTCCGGAAGTTACATTCACTCTGTAAATGATTGGAGATGCGAATCACATATCTAAAAGCAACTCATTGCAATCACATACTGCTTAATGACAAATCTTGTTGAGTGAGCTTGCAAATGAGAATGCCCATGATGATTATCAACGATTATCCTATTTCAGACTGCAATATCCACATCATTTCATTTGACTTTCTGCCGTGTTCAGGCATAATTTGACAGACTAAAAATGAAAAATAAGAGTAAGAGACCAAGTGTTTGAAGCTATTGATGGCAGCTCTTGTAAAATTCAGTGAAACCGAAACTGACCAGTGCTGTATAATCAAAAAAGCACACATGCAATCAATTAATGTTTCTAATAATCAAATTCAAGGATGATCTTCAGACATGCTTTGTGTCTTGATCATGTGTAAAAACATAAACAGAATATTCTTTTACTATTCCAGCATCTGTAACTTCCATGTGGTATTGGCTGAGTTCGGTAAGGGTTGCTGGTTTACAAAAAGTATTCTCCAGTGGATCTAGTCTCAGCATCAGACAAGGGAAAGATGTCCAAATATGAAGAAAAACTTACACCTTACTGAAGAGATAAGCCTTCCCATGCCTGCAGTGGAAAGACTGAATGAAACACAGGCAAAACATGTAGTCAGACAATGTACTTCCATTCCAATAAAACTACCAATCAACATTTGTTGGACACTCCAAATGAAAAGGGAAAAGAAGTGGCAACTACATAAAAGAAGAAACAGAACAAGCCTTAATAATACTGAATGATTATCAAAATAAATCCTAACCGTCATCTTCTTCTACCTCCTTATCTAAAAATTAAAGATAGCACAGACTAGTACCATCTATCATTTCACTCTACTTAGAGCCCTACCTTATTTTAAATTATATTACTTTGAGACAATACAGATACACTCATTCATGGACAAATCTTCTAAAATTAGTTTTGTCAGCTGGACACAAAAAGTCCAAAGCTATGTGTCACGAGTCTCAAAGCTAAAAGAAAACATGTCAAAACTGAAGGCCATGATCTATTTGTGCTTGGTAAGTTTGAGAAGCACCCGTGGAATTAAAGACGCACTTGAAAGCAATGAATAAGATTTTTTTTGTAGATTTCATACTACTTGATGAAAGAATTCGAGTAAGTGTAGCAGCCAACCATAAACACTATCTCACATGTGACGTGACCAAACTGGGCATACTGGATAATCTGTTTCCAGTAGCATGGCCCTCGGAGAGGGCTGGGAAATACCCTAAATTCTAACAGCTATATCATAAGCCACCATGTCCTCTCTCAGTTGAAAAGAGGATAAGCCTTCAATTTAGTTCTAGCTGTCCTCTTCATTAAAAACTAGCATCAAGTCCTTTTTGCATTCCCGCAGGACAAATAATTAATGCAGCATTATTTTTATCCTGGATACAAGTTCTACCTTATGTTATAGGATCCAAATGCCTTAATAACATCCCTTACCTCATTAATCAATAAATTTCAACTAACAGATACGCTACTGTGAATGTGGAATATTCAACACAAATCTAACTATCAAGCTCACCAAAAAAAAAAAAAAACAATTACCATTGAAGAACCATGAGAAACAATAAGGGATTCAACTACACACTTAATGAGATCTTGTACTAATGATTATCAAACACCAAATTAACCCTCTTTTCATCACATTAATGTTGCCTTACAGTTCAAGTTAGACAAAACCAACTTCCAAGAGTAACTAAAGGAACATAAATTCATAATCACAAAAGCAGACTAACTAATACATTTGAGTCTTCGACCCAGGATACCATCAAACAGCATACATATTATCTTCCAAGGGAAAAAAACAGAAACAGGCAACAATTCATCAATACCCGTATGAAAATTTAAGCAGAATATCACAGAAAAGAATAAACTTTGACTGATCAAAGCTGGAGAGAGATCAAATTAACAACCTTGGAAACTATATCCTCGCAAAGAGCTAGATGGGTTCGGCAGTGCTTGCAGCTATAGATCTTCCCCTCAAGACTCTGCACAAACAACCTTCCCATGCCTCCACTATGCTCCTAAAATTTTCTTAACCAGCAAAAATTCGAAGACAAAATGAAGATTCAGATAAAGGGTCGTCGTTAAAATCAAAGAAAAACCAAAAGAAGATTGATATGAAAGAGATGAATCTACTGCGCGAGAATAAATGGAAAACAAAGCCAACAGAGAAAGAAAAGGCAGATGCAAGAAAGGAAAAAGAGAAAGACGGAGAGAATTGCTTGAATATTTATTTACCTTTGCCTCTTATTGTTTCTGGTGCAGTCTGTAGTTGCAAGAAATGTGGACCTGAGCTATCACATTTTCACAAATAATATCACTTTTATGTTGAAGTGGCAACCAGACAAGACGTGTATACTACGGTTTATTTTATTTTATTTTATTTTTTTTATGGCCCTTTATGCAATAAAATAGCCTCTCTTCTTTTTTTGCTTTGTTGAAAAAATAAATTCGTATTCATAGTTTTGTTGGTTTTGCAATGGTCACCTCTGTTTTCTGCATATTTAGAATTACATCAACGCATTTTTTTCATTTCGTGTATGTTTTGGTTATATAAAAAACTGAAATTATCTGCATTATTGTTTTGGTTAGGTAATGCTTATGCTTCACAGACAAATGAATGATACTGCTTAGAAAAAGGGGTCACCAAGAACGCGTCAATCACGTGGACACTTGCAATAGAAGCTGTTCGTCCTTGTCATGATCGCCAGCACTAATTATTATGGGTTATTTTTTTCTTTTCTTACTGAGCGAACAACTTGTTTAACCTCATCTGCTAACTTGTTTAATCCTCGTCTCGTCCGTGAAGAAACTTTTGACATTAATTTCTTGCAAGAAAGAGTGGTAAACAAGCTTTTCCATTTTTTTTCTTTTAGAAATGGCGCATCAAGCTTTTCAAAAAGAGAAACGTGTTGCCATCTCCCAAAGGCCCTTCATAACTTGACAAAGAGAAATTCAAATTGGTACCTACCCAAGATTTGAGTCATATTTTTAAAGCTATCCCTAGTTAGTTTAGTTTTATTTAAGCTTCTCCAAATGAAAATAAGTTAAAAGGGGTAATTAGATGCGAATATGTTGAGTGAGGCTTGCAAAACTCCAAGGGTAGTGGAAACCAAATTTGGACCCCTTTATCAAGTTATTTATATGCTATTATCGGAGAGGAGATGAGAGGGTGGGTGGGAGTGTGACACACATTAACAAGCCGACCCCATTGGGCATTTTTATACTTTATGCTGATGAGATACTTTTAGGCATCTAGCACCCACTAAAATTGCAAAGAAATGGTTATATAAAGATTGTCAAATCTTAACCAATTGCTTTATTATATTATGAATAAGAAATCAATTCACTGTGCAGATGATTGGAGTTTAGGTGATAGCTTCATAGAAGGGGAGCTTCCTCTTCTCTAGGGTGCACAAGATTCAATCCAATTCGTTCAAATTAACTGATTCAATCTAATTCAATTTAATTTCAATCAGTTTCGATGATTTGGCGAATTGGATTGGATTTGTAATTTACAAAACCAACATGATTGGATCAGATGATGGATTTGCTCATGATAATCTAATCAAATCCAATCAAATCCAATCTATTTAGTTTTATGCTTATTTTGCTCCTGTAGGTATTTGTAATTGAAAAATTATGACTATTTTAAGTCATCTAATGAATTTATATTTAATATATTATATAATCAAAAAAAATTTCTCTATTATTTTATTTGTATTTTACACTTACGCCTATTAATATGTTTGGTTAGATGGATAGATGTTTAATATTTTATTAGTCTTTTTTCATTATCAAAACCGATCATCCAATCTAATAACAATTAGATCAGATCATATCAGATTGGATTTAAACATCTAATATGATGAATCGGATTGAAAAAAATCATAATCCAATCTATATCAGATCATATGCGGATTGACTAAATTATATTAGTTTCGAACCGACGTACACCCCTACTCTTCTCTGTCATTGTACAAGTCCTTGAACCTAAAATAAGTACTAAGAGGCTACAATGAGGGGGTAATAGTTAGGGGGAAATAACTAGGAGGTCGTTAATAGTCGTCCAATTAAGTGCATAATTATTATTGGACTGCTGGATTTTACCCCCTCATTATAAGAGCACTTTAGTTGCAAAACACATCCCACCAAGCAAATCCAGCTCGGGCAAAAGGTGGGCCCCATAAGACTGGAAAACCAACAAAAAAATTGCTAGGACAAGTACTATTCATGTGAATAGTATCAACCCTTACCTCCCCTTGCCTTTTACCATGGCAAATGGGTGGAAATGCTCTTATAGTGCTAAAAATCCGTAAGTCCTTGAACCCACTGCCCAATAAATGCTCATTAACTTGTTGGGCCCTCTTTTAAATATAAGATGTAGCCTTATTTTGGACTCTGGTGTAAAGAATACATGTTACAAATTTTTATTCCTTGTTTTTTAATAAATGAAGTGTGAGTTACTAATAATAATGTTACATGATAATTTTTCCTTTTTTTTTTTTTTCTTTCTCCATTATACATTTATAAACACCTTATTTAAGACATGAAAGCAACAAGAGTATATAGGTGCAACAGAAACAGCACATACACATAATACAGCAATTAATTAAACATTATATGAATATACAAAAGAGAAGTGAGGAGGGCACTCTTAGTCTTTGGGTTGCGATTTTTGTGGACGAAAGTGGGTTGTTATTATTTTGAAAGTTTATTTGTTAAAGGTAGCCACAAAACTGATAGGGCCCTTCCCTGTCACAGCAGCTTGGATGCCAAAAATGAGGAAGGCTACCATGGCAAGACGGGCATGCTTGATCTCAGCTAATTGAAGCCTCTCCTTCTCATCCGGGTCAGAGGCCAGGCCCAGTGGGTCAAAGAACTTGCCACCCGGGTACAGCCTTTTCTCTGGGTCCAGCTCAGCATTCCTCTGGAACTCAATGTACCCAATCACCAATACTTCAATCCAAATCAAAGTGGTTAAGGAAAAGGGAAGGGGAAGCCCAAGGTACGATGATCCTTCAATCAATTCAACCTGTTTTTAAACAACAATAATCAAATTATAATATTTTTAACTAGTTAGTCGAGGCAGTGAGCCTGTTCCATTGCACCCAAGTTCGGATCTATCTCTTTGTAGATATATTAATTTGTGTAATCTTTGGATCTAATGGGCAAGTAAGTAAATAAATTAAAGTTAGGTAGAGAACAAAAACGAATTTTGGCGTGATCTCTTGGCAATCATTTTCATCATTACCAAATTCATCGTCAATAAGGACCTTACCTTAGGAGTTAGGGCCACCATGTTTTTTCGCATGGATAATAAGAAGACACGATCACCAAAAACCTGTGCCTGCTTATATTTACGTACCTCCTTACCTTACATACATACAAAATACAAGATACGGCCTATGTGTCCTTCAAATTTAATTAAATAAATATACAACTTCAATGGGGATGGATCATGGATAGTGAGGCATATATTACTTCTACTTCTACACACATCTTTATCTCTATCCACTCCATTCTCAAAGATTGTATACTATAATGATTTTTAAAAAAATACAGAGAAATTTTTAAAAATATTTTTGTGTAAGCCGATGAGTGTATGAAACTAGATTTTTTTAAAAAAAATTAAAGGTTTTTTCAATCGACAAAGAGAAAAGTAGATTTTCTATTTATACTCTTATGTTCTTTACTTCGTTATCATTTTTTTTTTAATACACCCATATCGTATCGATGAAAGGAGAATTTAGACACAAATCTAAAATACATATGAGTAAATACTCTCAAGCTACAAGTATTTTTCTTATGGTATTCATTCATGATATTGGTATTATCTTATACAAAAAGGCCTACTACCATTTTCATTCTACTCTTAACTTTATTTTACATACTATGTGATTTAGGTGCAATATACGTATTAAGCTAAGCTAAGCAAGCACATTGCACTGCGCCCGATCTTACTAATACTAAACAACCATCAGATTAATGAAAATTTAATTTGAGGAACGTAAAAAATTAAAACTTAAACAAGTGCTTGAGAAAATTAAGCATAAACACATATAATGTAATTCACATTTAATAATTGATCAATAATTAAAGAATAATTATATTACCTTGCCAGCGTCCTGCCATGCAACCCCAGTGAGGCCCTCGACAGCGAGAGCGCCAAGCGCACCCAACATCGCCCACCTCCCATGAATCAGCTCGCACTCCCGGAACCTCTGCAGCCCAAACACCTCCGAGTACGGCTGAAACGGCGTCGGATTCACCTCCGCCGTCTCGATCCGGGTCCCGATCACATCACCCGCCAAATTCTTCGCCAAGTTCTGGTCCAGCCCGTCGTAATCGAACTGCAAGTACTCGGCTGGCTTCCCGAGCCCGAAAGGATCGAACCCCCGGTCCCCGACCAGCGACCCGTCGAGCCAGTCGGGCGGTTCGGCACCCGGGAACCATACGGGTCGTTCCCCGTCGTCAAATTTCTGCTTTTGTTTTGGCGGTGGAGGTGGCGGTGACTTCTTGGTGCCTAAGCGGAAGCCGCTGAAGTTTCCGAATCGGGCTTGGAATCTCCCGAAACTGGGTTCGGGGTTTGGGAGGCGGGCTCCGAAGAAGTAGGTAGTGACAGCGGCTGTGGTGGTGGCCATGCCTTAGTTAGGTGTGAAATTGGAGCAGAGTGGGGGTGGGACTGGTGAGTGGAGTGTGTTTATATAAATGTGAAAAATAAATTATAGTGTGGGATTTTAATTTTGTGAAGGATGTGAAAACGTGAATGATTAATTTAGGCCTTACCTTTGCCAAAGCCTTATCTGTTGGATATCATGTAGCTGTGGGATATGTTTGCTTCACCTCTTTCTTTTCTTCAATTTATTTTCTTTTTTTGGGTGGGGGTCCTCTGTTTTCTACTTTTACTGCCCATGCAAATTGCAATGCATATTTTACCACAAAAATGCTCTGCTGATTAAATTATTTTCATTCTTATCATGTAAGTATAAGCTCCTACGTTCGTTCCGATTGGTAGCACTGTCTCAACATTTCTCAACATTTCTCAGTGTGCATTTTTGTTTACTCTGACTTTGTCTTTGGTAGATAAAACTTTGACTGTTCTTTTGCTGCTAACCAATCCAAAACCCATCCAGTCAGCTTGCTGTATGTATGTGTATGCCTGTGTCGTCCTCTACGTGTAGCATAAACAGAGCCCAATTAAAAAGAAAAATGCATTCTTAAATGGTCAACCACAAATAGTTACAAAAAAAGTTTCCACGTGTCATCTACTTGAGCTTCAACAAATATCTTCTTGGCATCTCTCTCTCTAATGGACATGATGACCTCTCACAATTATCTCTTTACTTTTTTTGTCTGGGGTTGCTTAACTTGCTTTACTCTGTAGTCTCTTCTACTCTGCTTTTCCCCTGTTGCGTTTCCTTCTCTACAAAACAAGAGGTATGTGATTCTTCCCCTTTTTTATCAGATGATTTTATTCTTTTTCTTCATTTTTAAGTTTGTGGTCTGCATGTTTATATAATTCACTTCCTTGTTGACAATTTAACATCTGGGTGGGTATTCAATCTAGTTTTCCACTTGTCTTATTGCTTTGATCTGGTAAGAATTCTGCTTGGCTGCTGAGAAAGTAAAGTAGAAAACTTTATATCATGTCAATAGCATAACTTGATTAAAGTTTTGGAAGCTGAATTGTTTGACCTAACCATCACCAGTTGTTACAATATGGGGGTTTATGGGTTAAGAAACCTGGATTTGGATTTTCTCAGCAACCAAAAATAGTAATATGCTTGTATTAGAGGGCTATAATTTGACTTATTTCAGGATGGTTGTATGACTTTGATCACTCCTAAAAGATTCTCAAAGGGAAAAGGAAAATATCAATAATTAGTTTTTTTTTAACTGTTATTACATTTTTCATTTTACTTTTCTGGTTGGAGTTGGCAGTTATGTTTATTTGAATTGTATTGTGCCAGAAATCAGTCTATTGAGAATGAAGGTTTCCAAAGGCAAAGGTCCTGTGAGGAAGGAGAAGAAAGAAGTCTTAAAGCCTGTAGTAGAGGACAGGTAATTTTCATAAATGGAATTCATGGATGACTTTCTTAAATCCTGTGGTCGGGTTTGAGACTTAAATAGCTTTATTTGAAAGGTAATGCCATGTTTATGTTTCTTCAATTCAGAAAGGTTGGAAAGCGAAAGGCAGCGATTGAGGCTGACAAGAGCCGCCGAAAACTTGCTAAGAATGCAAAATTGGGCAAGAAGGACCCTAACAAACCAAAGAGGCCTGCTAGTGCTTTCTTTGTTTTTCTGTAAGTATCTCTCCAAATAAGATGCGCGAGGGAATCATTTTAGACTATTTCAATGAATCTTTTGATAAGATATACTGACGTACTGTTTAACTAATTATCACAGAGAAGAGTTCAGAACGATTTACAAGCAAGAGCATCCAAATGTGAAAGCTGTGTCGGCTGTAAGCAGCTTTCATAGTTTATGTTCCATTTAGTAGAAAGTGTTGACATTTGGTTTGGTTAGCCATTTCATCTATAGTCGGATATTGATGTGAATCGTGGGTGCTTTAAATGAAGGTGGGGAAAGCTGGAGGAGAAAAGTGGAAATCCATGTCTCATGCGGTAAGTAGTATAGTATCTTCTGAAAGTAATCTGAAAATATTGTGATGTATTAAGGACAATATAATGTGCTCTCAGTGGACCTGGCTATGCAGAAATTTTTTATGACTTTGGAAGTTTGATCCATGCCAAGTCATTGCCATTCGGGTGATGAGCCCTTCATAGTTGTTATTACATGGGGCCGAAAATTTTCATATTTGAATTATATAGACGATTCTATTGATTTCGTTTAAAAGGAATGAACTGTCAAATGTGAATTTTTGCATCTTGGATTGTGTGCTAAGTTGGAAATTTAGAACAATATTAATTTGTCATTGTGCAAAGGATGTATAAGTTCTTAGCATCTATAAGCTCAATTCTGTTTCTGTGGATTCAGTCCTGGCTCACAATAGATTGATCCTTGCATTTCTTGTCTAATTGATCTTCTTTTGGGTTGGCATTGGTAGGAGAAAGCTCCATATGAAGCTAAAGCAGCAAAAAGGAAGTCAGAGTATGAAAAGCTTATGAAAGCTTACAACAACAAAGAGGTAGATAGACTGTACTTTAACAGAAACAAACCCTTCACCTTTCTTCATGTTTGCTTTCCTGACTCTTATGTCTTCTGTCAGGAGGACACAGATGATGAAGAAGAAGAAGTAGCTGAAAAGTCAAAACCCATTGTGAAGGATGATGAAGAAGAGGAGAGTGGAGAGGTAATCTTTGAAGCTATGAAACCTTGTGTTGTACTACTGCCTGCTACATTGAGTCTTTATTTAATACTTTTCCCATCTTGCATGCATTCTGATCTTTCATCCGATAATTAAAAAAGCCCTTGTTATCATTACAATTTGCCTTGAAGTTGCTGTCAGTTCAACCTCCTGGTTTTGAAATAATGCATGAGCTCATTTTATTATCAAGAAAACCTGTATAATCCACTCCATTTTATGTTGCTGTGAACGCATAATTGAAGATATTCAGCCCAACTTTATGTTGCTGTGACATTCACAGTTTTTATCCGAACAAAAATTAGTTTATCCTACTAGAAACTATAAATTCATTCAGTGTAAAAAATCATATGCTTTCACTAGATTCATTCATTTCTGGCATCACAGTCCAATCACTAACAAGTCAAGAACTTGGAAAGCATTTGTGCCCTGTTACCATTTCTGGTTGTTGATACCCGGCTAAAGAAGATATTTTAGGATTTCTATTGGATAATTAGCAGCCTAGCTACTGCCCCCTGGATTGCCTAAGTTTCAGCTAGCAATACTCAAATGATTAGGTGCACACAAAAAATCAAAGAAATGCTCTTTTGCTATGGAATAGGAGTACGAACTTCGTCTCTATACTTTACATCTCGAAGGTTGCTCTGAGCATCCTAACATAATTGGAATTTTCAAACTGCAGGAAGACGATGAAGAAGAAGATGACGATGATGATGAAGACTGAAACTGGGTACCATTTTGGTCCATAATCTCAAGGCCATGGGATGGGACTTTGTGTTTACACACGCCTTTCACTTATGTTAAATATGGTTGTTTATTTGAGGGGGAGTGCAGAGCCCTTGCAGTACGTCTATATATGTATGTACCCAATCCCTACCGTTGTTGTATATATATCCTGTTTTAAGCATGCGCATTGGCCGTGCATGAAATCTTACAATATTTTCTTCTATTTTGCTAACAATCATTGTGCAAGTTATCTATCAAATATTTTGCTTATAAAATCAACTGGTACGCCAAACGGCCATTTGTCGGTATATCAGTGGTCTTAAGAGCGCTTTCACCCCTCCATGGCAAAAGGGGAGGGCCTAGCTCCAAAAACAACTCTCACAAAGGAAAAGTTGCCGTGACAAGAAATGGGCCCATCAAATTGGGCAAGTCGACTTGCTTGGGATGTCGCCTGAGCAAGCTGATGTTGGCATGATGTTAGTGTGACGTCAGTAGTCAATTTAAATACCTAAAAAAATTAAGAAAAAAACTAAAAAATTCAGAATATTTGTTTTATAAATACTTAATCATGTTCTTTACTTTTCATACCAAAATCCATATAAATTATTCTTTTCATATTTCATGTAAATAGTGGTTGCTCTTGGATTGTCATGACAATGGGTTATTAGGGGAATCACTATTCATAGGAATAGTGTTTGCCCTTACTTACCCTTACCCTTTGCCTTGGCACAATGGGGTAGAAGTGCTCTAAGGTCAAACACCCAATAGCACCAACCCCCTTCCCAAACTGTGACCAAATAAAAATCAAACCGGTATCAGATCTCTCTTCTCCAAATTGAGAGGGCCACTCTTATTCACAAATTTCAGAATGTGCTTGGCTTGGGTCAACAAATTATGAAATTTAATATAGCAACAAAGGCCCAAATTGTAATAACCCACCCATGAAAGGATTTTATGATGATAAAATAAAAATAAGAAAAAATATTATTGTTAGGAACATGGGTTTATAGAAAAGGTAATGCTAGGGCAACCACTTTCCAAGCCATTATTATGAAAAAAAATATACTTGAGCTTTTACATTAGTCTGATCAAACAGATAGGATATGCTGTAAAGAAACCAGATTAGATTAGTTACAGAAAAAAGGGTTTAAGGGAATTTCTTTTTCTTGTGTACGAAAATGGTGATGGAGAATTTGAGAAGCCATGATTTCACACACCTGTCGATGTGGGAACATGTCGCCAGAAAGTGAGAATGTGATGGTCACATGGTCGCAAGTAACGATATGCAACATGCCCCGAGTGGACTACAAATGCCATCATCATCAACCAAAAAGCAAAGAAGCTAAAGAGAAGAGCCAAAAAAAGATTAAAAGAAAAGCTTCCCACAATCCCTACAAAAACCAATTTTGCTTTTCCTTTTCTGTTTCTAATGTCAATCATGATATGTGTTATAATTCAATCTCTATGATTATATTCCATGCATAATCCTCAACACTAATCATTTCCAATGTCAGTTCCTACCAAAGTCTAAACCCCATGTTTACTGTGCTTTATTACTATTTACTAGGATCTAGTGCTGTCAACTATCTTTTTTATCCACTCTTCATGTCGGAATTTGCTTGTCGCAGTGATTCACGGCTGGCCGCACGTGTGCTCACCTAATAATTTTTTGCTTCAATTCAATTCTAGCAAAAGTTGTAGGATGAGATTGGCCCATATATTTTGTTTTTTCACTTAATAAGACGGTTGTGAAAGGAAAATGCATACGTATACTTTTTTGTGTGTTATCCTTGAGTATGGGCTATGCTAATCTTCTCTCTATCGTTCCAATTTTTTTCACGCATTTTGAAGCGATTGTAACTAAATGCACAATAATTCAAAAGGTCAGTACGTAACATCTTTCTAGCTAAGGAGTCAAGAAATGGTTTCAATTTCAAATGGGAAAAGGGTTTCAAATCCGAGTTTTAGCAAGTACTATTGAATGGATGTGATTGGCATAATTTTTTATATAGAAAATTTGAGAAAAAGAAAAGCGAAATGCCGACAAATATATACATCTAATGAACCCAGCTACACCTAGACTCCTAGTATACAAGAAAATAGCAGGCAAGCTTTGTTTTGTCCCCCATTTTTCATGCAAAAAACAAGAAGGTAAGCATCTCTAATTCAAAAGATGAACCTTAACCGTGTTTCACTTTTGCTGTTTCAACCTCTTTTTGTGCAAAGTGAAAAAAAAGATGATGGGGTGGATTATTTATTGGAATTTAAGCTCAAGAGATTAACTTAGTCGATTATAAAATGATTGGTGGAGGTGAAGAAAGTCCTCAATGCTGCAGTACTTAAGCACAAATGACAAAGGCATTAAAGGACAGGAAGGAAGAATTATAAGTGGGGTTTTGGATTTAATACCACTTGATTAGAGACAAAGCAACCAAACCCTAAAGATTCAAAGGGAATTTGGCAGACAATGTCAATCAAGTTTATCAATAACCACTACTTTAGAGAGAAAAAAAAAAGTCACAAAAAATCATTAATATTTTAATGGGGCTTTGGGGTAGGAGTTTCAAAACATCCATCTCCAATGAGAATTGACTCCTATGCTTTTGGTACCATGAATGTGGAATCTTATTTTATAAAGATTGTGCAATTGTGTAATGGCCCAATGGGTTACAAATTACAATGTATATCTATCTAAATGGTACTACTTAAGCAAATCCCCAGCCCCTCCACTTCCAGGTGTGTTTCCTGTCCCAAGATGTATGAGAGATTGTTCTCTGGTTTGATCTTCTTGAAGCACTGGTTGTTGCAGGTTATGGGTCCTCCTCATCTGTAACTTCAAGTAAGTTGGGATTCAAATTATTTCTCACTATCCTGTAATGCTTGTACCTATTTGTTTATGCTTTTTTAGAATTGCAGTACTGGAATAATTTCCATTTGAGGCTATGTTTTTACTGTTTCCCAACCAAAAAAAAAAAGAAAAAAAAAAGTAACTCATAAATTGTGTGGCTATCAACTTTGATGATGCAACCCAACTTTTATGCTTGACTTTCTCCAATCTCTTCTTTGGAAGGAATATAGAGTCACACTGGGGTACCCCACTACCCCTCAAGTTGGCTTTTTTATTATTTATTATTTTCTTTCCTTTTGTAATTTCTTCAACAAAATCCATTGTAATTCTCTTTCATTCTTAATAGGCAAATATAAAAAATACAAAGAAAAAAACATAAAAAGATTCCTGGTGTGCTCATAATCGCATGGCCTTTTTCCACTCCTAGCTAGATAAGACATAGTAGCTAAGATACAAACATGTTCCATTGATTATATATTACATGTGCTCTACATGTGGGAGATAGGGACACCAAGCAATCTGTCAAATAGGAGAGATTTTAACGGCAAATTTTTAGGATCGTTTAGACTTTTATCATCTAATTTAATCCAAAGGTATAAACAGCTAGGGATCAATCACTTGATTGGTTTCTATCTAAATTAGACAATTACCAAACTATTGGAAAGTTTGGCATGTGGAATATACATAAATGAATGAGCACATGTGTTGAATAGCTCTATATATGAGCTCACACTAGTTTTAATCGGTGATTGTCCATGCACAATTTTCCACGACACTACGAGCATGACAAGAGGATGATTTGTATATCACGGAGATAGCACTTTGGTTCATTCAAACTGACATAAACAAGGTATATTTGAGATTAGAATCAACTCTAACTTTTAAACACCGAGGTGTAGGAATGGGATCATAGAGAAATCTCAAGTTTAAAATTTTAATTCAAGGAAACAAAAAATGTCTTCTTCAAAATCTATATAAATTTAACTTACACAAGGGTTGTCAAATTTGCTGATATAATTTATAAGTATTCGAGTTTTATTTTTAAACTTTATCCCGACAAGGAACTAGGTGATGCATGTCTTTTCTCTTTTGTATTGTAGGAAAACAAAGTGATCAGATGGAAATTCAAGGGGCCAAGGTTGAATAATGTGACCAAGTTTTAGGAAAAAGCAAGCCATAGGCACAAATTGGTTGTGTTGTTGTGAATGGATTGGAAGCCAAAAAAACCAGGAGGAAGTAGAGAGAAGAGAGTGCATGTGAACTTGCTCCAGAAGTACATGATGGATGATCAAAATTCAATCTCATCCATCAAATCCCAATCTATTCTTCTCTCTCTCTCTCTCTCTCTCTCTCTCTCTCTCTCTCACCATCTGAGTCACTCAGAGAGTCAGTGTTCCAGTTTTCCAAATGCTATAAAGACTGGCACACGTGCACTTCTGACAGACAGACACACCCATTCGTGTCTAAGATTGGGCAGACGTTGAAAAGTGCACACTCACAACACTCCAAACACACTCAGATTGAGGAGGGAGGGTATCTTGTAATTTCACCACACCCACACGTGTGTGACTCAGACCTTGTGTCCAGTACCTGACTACCCTACCCTATAACCCTATACCCTACCCTAGTTTGACTCTGACCTCTCTCTCTGTGCCATATTTGAAGGGGTAGTTTTGGAACCGGACTCTTCATTGTATAAATATTTGCTTATGGATTGTTCTGAATTTATCAATTCGAATGTAGCAGGTATTCTCACGTCACTTAATATGTGTTGATAACTCGCATAGATGACACACAAAGACGTTTTTATCATTTATGTAATCCTAACACGAGGGCTTTCAAAGTTGTTCGCTATTTCCAGTTGATCTTAAATACAAAAATGGGAAAGTTAATCACATATCTATGTAGCAAATTAATTAACATGAACAAAGAAATTGAGAAATTGACGAGTGAATAACTTCTTTTGAATATTCCTACTGATTTGTCACAACTGGACAATTATTGACTTGCTCTTCGATCTTGCATTATTGGTATGCAACGTAAAATTCCAATCCATCTATGTCCTTGGCTTGGCTATCTGACAGACACATAAATTAATGGATGAGAATTGGCCAATGATTGCGTTCCAAGCATGGGCTTCCACAAATACCTCTCCTCTGGATACATATATATAAATCCAAAATGACCATGGAAATACTAGTCCACCTTCACTGATTGATTCACGTTCATCATGGAACCCTAAATATGTTACATATGAATCTCACTTTCAGCTTGAAAAGGATGTCTTAGGAACAAAAACCTTTTTTCTTTCTTTCTTCTCAATTAGAAGGAAGAACACTTAAAATAATAACAGTAATTTAATCATAATTAATAAGAGGGTTTTAAATTCAAGTGTTGATCAAAGGAAAATAAGAAGAAGAAAAAACACACTCATTTGAATTATGGTGTTCTTCTAATTTGAGTTAAGTGATGGAAATTAATGAATTATTTGGTCCCCTTTACAGTTGAAAAAATGAATCCAAGATTTGATAAGATTTCGTGGTCCTTTGTAGCTTTATAGCTGGTGCAGTACAATTACATCTATATGATCTTGATGCTTGGGCTTGCGGTGTCCCAAAGTTGATAGAAAAAGAAAACAAAAGTCGGGACCTCAAATTGAAAACTCATACTTCATCATCATGCATGTTATGCAGCAACTAAACCGGTCCGGTTGGTACAATGGAATGGAAATACTTGGCCTCTTAGCTATTTATAATTATATGAATATATATTGTGTCGGCAAAGCAACCTAATATAAATACTTTTTTCATGTTCAATACCTTTCACTCTCCCGACTAGCTAGTGTTTTTCTTCCAATATTCAATGTTTCTATCGTTTGTCGTTTATGTTAGAGAATTCCATAATTTAATAATGATTTGTTATTAAATTATATCCGAAATTTTGTGTTCGAATCTTAACTTCCGAGTATCGCTTGTGTAATTGATTGATGTACTTAATTATATAAGGGTGGGCAGTGGGAAGAGCACGGACCCGTACCAAGTTGGGATGTTGGGTCCAAAGGATTGGTTTTGATGGAGGAGCAGAGCACCATATTTGAGATAATGGATGTGGCTGAGCTTCACTACAATGAGTGCAAATTTGGATATTACAGCGACCAGTCGAGCCAAGTAGCTAGCACATATGTAGAGTTGATGGAGTTGCCCTTATGAGCCCTTGAAAAGGGACGCAATATGCTGCATATGTACATGATCGCTTATTTACTAGCTTACCCTAAAATATTAAGGCATATATATATATATATATATATATATATATATACCGTGACCGCACACGTGAGCTGAGAAGTTGTGGGGGCAACTTTCATCTACTAGAAGGCCACCCCTTGATGATGACTTGCATGAGCAATGTCTCACGATTAGGGTTGCAACTTTTCTTTTAAGGGGTGGGGTTGACTTCAATTTTTTAATGCTTTCTTGTTCTAACCTAATCACTCAGATTTCATTTAGTTTAGCATTACCTCATTCAGATGATATATATTTCAAAAGAACGATGATAAAATTATTAAGTTTATTGATTCATGACTTTTCTAATTATTGATAAGTAAATGTGCTATTAGTTTAAATAGAATTGATATTGGAGAAGGAGGTAATCGAACTTCGAATCCAGAGATAAATATTTTTGACTACTTGAGCTCATTACGAGAAAATCGCATACTCTAAACAAAAGCAGAGAGAGAGAGAGAGAGAACTACAAAGAAATATTTAAGAAGTCAGAGGTTGATCATTTAACATCAAATTAATGAATGGGGATTGAAGAAGAATGTGTGTTTTATTATAGGTTTCGTACAGTTGAAGTGAACCAAAGAAAAAAGTTGAAGGGCACAGCACAAACACATGCATGATGGGGTTCTGTCATGAAAAGCTCGATATATATATATATATATATGAACGGGGGTTGGGTTGTGAACTTGTGAGTGGGAGATTCTTTCTCATAGGGATCATTATTTTATGGGGTTGTGACTTGTCGAGTGGGTGAAAGAAAGAGAGCCTAATGTTGTGTTATGGGGACCATGTGGATTGAGAGCAATGTGGCTATCATCACCTCATATTTAAAGTCCAAACCCTATAATTGCATCATACTTCTCATTATTTGCATACACGTGGCCGGCCGGTTGCTACTATGTTTAAATTATCTTCCTCTTTTTAGAAGCTTCATTTGTGGGGCTCACGACCCACCTCTTGGCTTCACCCTCAGCCCTGCCCTGTAGCCTGTAGCCTGTAGCCTGAGGGAGGGAGAATTCTGATGGACTTATAGTTTTCTATCCTTCTTTGCTAATCATAATTCGGTTTGATAATGACAATGAAAAGGAGGAGGTTTTGTGATTGATTTTCAGCGTATAATAGTCCTCCTCCTCCTGGAAATTGAAAGAAGAAAAGAAAAAAAAAACAATTATGATGAAGAGAAAGCTAGCTTTACATTAATGCATATGTTACGTATCAAACATTTGGAATTGGTTGGGATAATTAGCATTTAAGCAGAGCAGGCATGAATCATGATAATGACATTCTCTTTGCTAACATTAAACCTCAATTTAAGCAAGATATGAAATGCTTGTACGTAATTAATGATTCCTTTTTTAAGTAAATAACTTTCAATTTAGCGATCTACTATTCACACTCGTTGAACTTGTATTTGAGTCGAGTCTAAATAGAAATTCTATTATCTAAAGTATTTATTAGAATCTGATCTTATTTGCTATGTATACTTTGATCTCATTCCTTTTGTTTATATATACTTTCTATATATGGATTATGTATAGAGAAGAGATGCGATTCAGGGTTGATGTACCGTGTATACTTACAAGTTGCATTATATAATTTGTAATTTTATACTCCACCCCAACCACTAAATAAGATATATTAACATTTGTGTGCGCCACATGGACAAATTAATTACTAATTAAAAAAATCAGATGATGAACTCAAGTTAATTATATGAATTCCTCATGGTTAGGATGGTCTAAGGATTCCATATCTAAAAATATATTATTAATTATCGTAGGAGGAGGAATGTCTTGCCCTTACTAATTCCAATTTGTCTATGTAAACTAAGAAATTATTATGCAAATATTATTAGAGAAGAAAAACTAAATGCATGTATTGCCGTATTTAGAAAATGCGTATGTGACTAATAAGGAAATATAAATATTATAATAAAGATGTTGACAAATGAGAGGTTTTTAAGTGAATTGTCCTGCCACTCACTCAGCATCCCAAGTGGCAACCACCCAAGTTTTCATCCTAACCCACTAAACTCCATCAAAGTCTCCCAATCCAACGGCCCAAAGAGGCACACTTCAACTCACTCATACGAGCCATACCATACCACATCAAGCACACCAAAACCAGCTACTCTCTCTCTCTCTCGTTCTGCATATTTCCCCCAACAAAAGTCTCATGACGCTTATCTTAGAGAGAGAGACGGAAAGAGAAAAAAAGCGTTTTATGAGAAAGAAAGAAACAAGGGGAAAAAAAAAATAAGAGTTGTCAGATACGAAAATATCCGACATTAATTTTCTTTCCCTGCAACCCCCTCCTCTCTCTTCCCTTCCTCCTTCCTTAGATTCTTATTTATTAGCAGCAGATCCATCCATCCATCCATATTCGATTATCGATACCCCCCGTGTGCTTCCCCACCACCCCCCCTCCATTAATATCACCATCACACCTATCTCTCTCTCTCTCTCTCTCCATAACCCCCTCCTTCGCATTTCTATATATACCCACCACACCACCAATATATATACACTCAAATACATAGATATACATATAAACAAATATTTATATATATACTTAGAGATATCTCTCTATCTAGCTAGTTAAAATTCACCATGGTGTTCCTTTTCTCATTTCTAGTGGCTATTTCTGTCCTTTCAAGCTTCATTTTTGTTTTCCTTAGGAACTCTCGATGCCGGAGGCTAAGGCTGCCTCCGGGAAATCTCGGGTTGCCACTTATCGGGGAGACTCTGCAGCTGATCTCAGCCTACAAGACTGAGAATCCCGAGCCGTTCATCGACGAGAGGGTGAACCGGTTCGGGCCCATATTCACCACCCACGTGTTCGGCGAGCCGACGGTGTTCTCGTCCGACCCGGAGACGAACCGGTTCATCTTGCAGAACGAAGGGAAGCTGTTCGAGTGTAGCTACCCGAGCTCCATATCCAACCTTTTGGGAAAGCACTCGTTGCTGCTCATGAAGGGCAGCCTCCACAAGCGAATGCACTCTCTGACTATGAGCTTCGCCAACTCTCCGATTATAAGAGACCATCTGTTGGATGATATAGACCGGTTGATCCGGCTCAACATGGATTCCTGGACCGGCCGGGTCTTTCTCATGGAGGAGGCCAAGAAGGTAGGGTACACCTTAAAACCTCTTTGGTAAAGTACCAATAGATAGTTGGTTAAACCATTTCACTTTTCTTGTTTGAAATTAAAAGAAAAGAGATATTTGACAAAGTTTTTTTTTCGTTTTTGTTTTTAAGAATATTTTCGCTGCTTTTTATTATAAAGGATCTTGACTTACAGGGCAGTGTGTGGGAGAAAACCTCGTTTGAGAAATATATAGTAATATCTATCTTATAGGGTAAGTTTGTGTGTTGTGTGTGTTGACGTCAAAGAGAAATGGAGGTGACTTGGATCCCATGGGCTTTAGTTAGGCTTAGTGGGTGACATACATGCAGGGGCACGTTACCACATTTAAAAGTATATACGGCTACAAAAACAAAATCATTCTCTTTCTGTCATCATATTCATGGTAGCTGCTGCACATGTACATCTTCATCTATATTATTTATTATATAAAATATCTTGTGATTCTGTCACTTTCGCCTCCATATATTCTTATAGAAATTGGGATTAAATTTAATGGAATTTTTTAATTAATAAATGATTATGTGCAGATAACTTTTGAGCTAGCAGTGAAGCAGCTAATGAGCTTTGATCCAGGTGAATGGACCGAGGGTTTAAGGAAAGAGTACGTCCTACTAATTGAAGGCTTCTTCAGCGTTCCTTTGCCTCTCTTTTCCACCACCTACCGCAGGGCCATTAAAGTAGTTTCCTCCTCTCTCTTTTTTTCATTTTATCATAATTATACTTACCCTTAATTAATCATGTAATTAATTATTATGATTCTTAAGGCTAGGACGAAGGTGGCAGAGGCATTGAGGTTGATAGTGAGGCAGAGGAGGGAAGAGAGTGAGGCTGGGGAGAGAAAAGAGGACATGTTGGGTGCTCTTTTGGGTGGAGACAACGCATTCTCCGACGAGGAGATTGTGGATTTCTTGCTTGCTTTGCTGGTCGCCGGCTACGAAACCACCTCAACAATCATGACACTTGCCGTCAAGTTCTTAACTGAGACACCTCTGGCCCAGGCTCAACTCAAGGTGCCACTCCACACTCCCACGCTTTTCTTTCTCTCTCTCATCTTTTTTTTTTTCCTTAGTGGGCCTATTAGTCTTACAAGCTTATCTTTGGATTTCTAAATTGTGGAGAGGGAAATTCGAATTTAGGTGTAAGACGGGAAGGAAGGGTCACTGTTCTCTGACGCTAACTCACATATACGCCTCATTTTCATTATCTAAATTCTTGATGCGTTTCATAAATTTGGATCGATGATTATCAACCGTTGATAAATTATCAAATCTCTT